>NW_010100513.1:30051-81810 GCF_000699245.1 Pterocles gutturalis | reverse complement strand
TCCATTCAAACAAGCATTTCAATGCTGTATATACAGTATGTGCTCTTGTTAATTAAATAGAATCTGGACAGTTTTCCTATATATTTAATCTTTAATGTAACTGTTGTTCAGAGTAAAGAGTGGTTTTCTGTAAAGAATTTATTGGAAGTAATAACATTTGAAATTCTGCTATCCGGCATTTAAAAGCAACTGAAATTCAGCTATCTTTTGCACAGATTCAAGCAGCTTTACAAGAGGGTTTTTAACTTAGTTTCCACATACCATGTTCACCGACTGATGAGGAGTGGACCTACCCAGAGATTTTCAGATAAGGCAAATTATTTTTTTTTTCCTTGTGCATCTGAATGTTTTTTTTTTGGAAACAACATGCTGCCATCACATCTTGTGTGAAGAAGAGAGAGCAGGAAGCCACCTTCTGAGTGTGCAAGGTCCACTGCCTGGAGCCATCGCAGCAACAGTGTGTGATGGGCGGGATCTATAAACTGTCCTTTCTTGCTGCAGAGCTTGTGTTGCTTGACGCCTTGGCTGAGCGTGCCTGCACAGTCAGCTCATTGCTGCTGTTAAAGAATGCGAGCAGTTGTAAAATGTGAGGTTTTGCAGCTGTCTTTAGAACTATGATGATGGATGTTTTGGGAATTAGGATAGTTCATAATCGTATCACGCTTCCGTCATGTTCTGAAGAGAGATGGCGTATGAACCTTTAGTCTCTTTTACACAGAACAACTGGAGTCTCTTTAGGACTGTTTATGCCACACATTGACGACAAAATGTGTAACAGGGCATAGGAGATAGGAAACTTCCTACATGTCCTTGGATTCACTCAAGAACTGGAACCAGTACAACTCATGATAAGATTGTTCCATAAAGCATTCCAAGATTATCAGAAGGTTGCACTGTATCATAAACAAACAAAAAAAACCACCAACCAAACAAAAAAAAACCAAACCAAAACGAAACAAAAAAACCCCAACAGGTAAAATACAGCATGCAGAAGCAGTTTTCTAGCTCCTCCCATTGCAACACATAAGTGACAGTTATAGTTAACTTTGGATTATCAATCACTGTGAAGCAGAATGGGAAGGTTGTACATTTGAGCAGCTTTTGCACTGGTTTTGCATTCAATGATGAGGCTCTTGGAACCAATACCAGACATGGAAATGGCAAACTACAGTGAAGTTTTAGATCCAACATATACAACACTAGAGTTTGAAACTATGCAGATTCTGTATGACGGCAATGGTGAGTTCTGCTCCTTGATGCAAAATCAAACCAGTTAACAGAAAAAGTTTGGTAATGCTGTAAGGTGTTAGCTAACTGTTTTATTAATGGAGCATTTGGGGGTTGTTTTTAAACTACAAATCTGCTCTTTAACACTTCATCACTAACTCTAAGTTAATAACATTATAATTCTTTAACATTAAGGAAAATAAAAGACAGGCTATATGTAATAAAGTAACTGAACTGTACTGTCACCAGTCAGTTAATCAAAGGAAGAAAATGGCATATTCAGTAGTTGTTTTATTTACTGTAAGACAAATGAATAACTAGTATTGACAGTTTGGACATGAAACTATATTTCGTATGTAACATTCATAAGGACAGGACAAAATTATCTGGAGGCTTGTGAAAAAATTAACTGCTTCTTGATGCCTGGTGTCTAATTGTTGGACTAATATTTCATTTATTTAAATGTTAATCTGGCCTTTCTAGGTATGTGTATGTATGAAGTAGAGTGATCTTTTTAAAAACATCACATTGGCTTTCTAGAGGCTAATGTTTAGCTGAGAAAAACTATTTGTGTTTGGCTAATGTAACACTTTAGGTGGAATTTTTAACGCAATAAATTTTTTGAGAAATTACGTCAATAAGTAATGCTTGAAATAGGAAGCACACCATTTCATTCTGCCATCTTTGAGTACCGACCAAAAAAAAGGGAAATGTTAGTCTATTGAAGTGAAGAGAGGCAAATTAAACTATTACGGCTTTCCAAATCTTCTAATATTCTGAAAACTTGTTTTATTGTATCATAAAGTATAATTCATAGATCTATTGCAGTATGTGTTTTTAAAAGGCAGAACAAATATTTAGTGATTTGCAGGAAAAATACTTAGCACCTGCATTTCCACATATTCCTGTCATATAGAAGCTAAGTTAGTTTCTATTGGTTTGAAGTTTTGTCTGAATTTCTGGTGTTACTTTATAGCAAGCTTAGTAAACAGAAAGGTGGATTTGGTTATCGATTTAGGAAGAGAAAACAGCCCTTTATGCCCTACAGTGATTTTGAAGCTATCAGCAATGATTGTATAACTTTTAGATGATTTCTCTGCTTTTTGTTCTGACATGGGTGGTTTCATTGGTCAGTTGTTTTTTTGCTGAATAGCACTTTTTCAGATCTGTTAATGTTACATAAAATGGGAAAGCAGATTAGAGAGATTATGCTTTGTTGCATTATGTGTTGGTGACAGAGCTAGTCAAATTATTCACTGTGATTAGTTTGATAATTAGTAGTTATTAGGTGTAGCCCTTTTTTGTTTAGAGTTTGAGTTTAGCCTAATGTTTTCTTATAGACTTTATAAATATAAATTTCTTATAGAATTTATAAAAACTTTGTCTTGTAGCTACAGTGCTAATCTGGAAATGAAAGCTGCCTCTTCTGAACCTTCCTATGTGTTTTTTCTAGCTGTCTAAATTAATTAGAAACATTTAAAGGAGTTTAATAAGCCACATTCAGGCAGATTATGCAGTTGGGTTGAAAGCAAGGAATTTTGCAAAATCATGTGAATTTCCTAGACAAGGAATACCAAGGAAAATAAGTATATACTTATATATACACAACGTATAGGGCTATGAAATATTTCATTATTAAATTTAAATATTGTATTTTTAATTCTTCTAGTGTATCATTATAATGCAAAATTACAAAACTCCAAAAGAAAGGTTTTGTATTTTTCTAGCTAAAGTAATTCTGCAACCCATTTTTAAAAATAATTTTCAAGTCATGATAAACCTGGTGTTAAAATAAAATCTTTACAGAACTGAATTTTTACCTTTAAGTTTTAATTTTTATTTAATAATTTTATTTAATAAATTTTTTGTATAATTCCTATCAACTAGGTCTGAGTAAAGCAAAAAAAAAAAGTTGCTTCTTCTCTCTTTGTCTAAAGAACTCTGTTTAAATTGTAAACTCTTCAGGACACAATAAAAATTTTATAATTGCATAATACATTTCAGTAGGATCTAGTACAATATGAATAATAATATGTATCGATATTAACAGTTTTACCTTTTGACCTGTGTGCTGTTTATGAACTCATGTACTTGACTTTCGAATGCACTCTCCATGACTGAACAACTACAAATGTTTAGGGCATAGTGCAAACAGATTTCCTTTCATAAAACCAGCAGCATAACAGAAGAAGCTATTTTGCAATTACTTCTTTGGACATGTTTGTTAAACCTTGTGGCTCAAAGAATAAATATATCTGGTTTGATCTCAGGTGAATTTCTTCTGTATTGTTTACCATATTCAGTGACTAGCTGTTAATCACATAGTTAATATTCTCTTTGAGCAAGTAAAGCCTGCACCAATGGTACTTTGGAAACTTTGTTCGAGGGAATAGCACTTAGACAGTTCTCTTAGTATGGTGTTTTTTTGGGGTTTTTTTTTGGTTTTTTTTTTTTTTTTTTAATTAAGTAATGTACAAAAACTGTCTTGTCTTATTTTTTTTTTCTTTTAATGTCATGTGTGCAGTTGAATCACGAGATCTTTGCCAGCTAACTAGACAACACTGCTTTGTGCTAAAGTTCCTCTTCATGTTATTAAGAATGTATATGTAATTATACAAGCAGAATTACACTTTAATTTTCATCCTTTTCATTTTGGAAGAATTTAGAATAAAAGTATTTGTTTTGTGAACTTCATAAATTCTGTTAAAATCTCTGTAACTTTGAAAGTATTCCTGTGAATAAAAACCAGATATAATTAGATACACTGTGCTATATAAATAGTAAGTGGGAATTAAAAGAGAAAAGCCTCAATTTAAGTAAAAATTGTTCATGGGGTTGTTGTTGAAAGTTGTGGTGGGTTGACCTTGGCTGGACGCCAGGTGTCCAGCAAGCCACTCTATAACTCCCCTGCTCAGCAGAACAAGGGAGAAGAAAATAATATAAAAAACCACTTGTGGGTCAAGGCAAAAGCAGTTTAATAAAGCAAAAAAGCCAAGGCTGTGTGCGGAAGCGAAAGAAAACAAAGATTTTATTCTCTACTTCCCATCAGCAAGTGATGTTCGGCCACTTCCTGGGAAGTAGGGGTTCAATACGTGTAGCGGTTGCTCCAGGAGACAGATGCTGTGTGAGCACTGCTAAGCAGTAGCCAAAACACTGGTGTTATTGACACCTTTCTAGCTACCAGTACAACACACAGCACTATGTGGGCTGCTATGGGGAAAATTAAATCCGTCTCAGCCAGACTCAATACAAAAATCTTGTCCATAACTACTTATGTTGTTCTTTCCTCTCCCCAGACAGTTCAGGAGAAGCTGTCAACATGAATGCTGCTGACAACGGGGTCAGTAGTCTCTGTGCAATATGTGGAGACCGAGCGACTGGAAAACACTATGGTGCTTCCAGCTGTGATGGATGCAAGGGATTCTTTAGACGCAGTATAAGGAAGAACCATGTCTATACATGCAGGTATTTAAAAAGTTCATTTAGAGGCACTAAGTTATTGAATTTAAGCAAAAATTGCTTTCAGACATTTTCAGGCTTTTCAGAACTGTCTAGGGTTCTTTTCAGCTTTTTCTTAAGGAATTCTAAACAGCACTTTTGATGAGCCTGTGGTTCATGGTATATTCTCATGATTTAGAAAAAATGCCTTTTATTCAAGACTGCTTGACACTTCACATTCTAGACACTGCATGCTAGATGTCTGTTGGTATTGTTGATATCGTTACATCACTCAAGAGCTGTTTCACTCTTTTATTTATGATTACAAAGGTCATCTCCTGAAGAAAAAAAAAAAAGGAAAAATTCTTGGATTTTCACTAGCAATGTGAAAAGTGTAGTTCCTAATTGTTTTCTAAGAATTCCTTTCAAAATTTTTTTTCTTACAAAGGCAATTTTGGAATAAAAAGTCTGAAATTTATGAGTCTTGTTTTAAGGACTGTACAAACATATCTACACATCTCCCCACTTTCAGTGACACACTGCTCTTTTGAGTGACCATTTTCACCCTGTCAGTCTGAATGGCAATCTGCTAATTTCTGGATGTCTGGCTGCCCAAATTATCACACTGCAGGTCTGTGCACCATGTTTGACAAATTGCTCTGCACATGCACAAGTCCATAAAATGTCAGTTTTAAGATGTGCACAGACTATATGGAAATCTCTGTGAGTTTAGACAAATTACTAAAGGATAAAACTTTTTGTAAGAATGGCTTGTTACTGGAAATGTTGTTTGCTACAGTCTTCATTGTTTGCTTAATACTCTTATAAGGAAATCTAGACAGACCACAGTCATAGAGCATAGACATACTCCTAAAGTGGTGTGACAAGAGCTGGTATGAGTGATTTCAAGAAGAGCTCTGCAAAACATAGATCTGTTTATCTAACAAACACATGCACAGCAAAAAGGCAGAAGCAAACAGGGAGGGAGGGGATGGCTCATAGATGCACGTGAAAGCTTGGGTAAGCCTTCTTGCAGTGTCATGCTCTGTGTGTTTCCTCATGTCTTTATTTCATTGTGGTGTTAGAAAATTTTCCTCCCATTTCCTCTTTAGGTTGTCATCTGTAATGACGCAACATGTAGCTTGTTCATTGGTACGTCCCAGGAGGAGTAAACTTTGCCAGCTAAGGGTACAGGTTTTGCGGCTTAGGGCTTCTCTGTGCCAGTGACACTAGGCATTTTCCTTAATTGTCCCTTCCTTTTTCTATTTGTAGCTTTTCTTCTTTTTTGCCCCTGCTGCCATTTGATGCAGCCAATTACTGACATATCTCAGAAATAAACTGAGGCATAAATGATGCACATAACTCAAAAATTTTCAACACTTGCCAATTCTGATGCATATATGTGTCTATACACCCTTATATTCCTGCAAACCGAGCAGGTATGAAACACCTCTCAAGACTTATTAATAAAAAATAAACTAAAAAAAAACCAAAACAGAAGAAAAAGGCCTGTGGTTATAGACATTGTTGTGACAGGCCAGATTAGTTGTTTTGCTTTTTTTTTTTTTCATAATCAGGGTGCTGCTTTATTAATGCTTTAAACATCTAACTTTTCTTGTCTCTAATAGATTCAACCGGCAATGTATTGTTGACAAGGACAAAAGGAATCAATGCAGATATTGTCGTTTAAAAAAGTGTTTTCGAGCAGTAATGAAAAAAGAAGGTAATAGAATAATTTGTTATGATATACAAAGAGAAATAATCTAAATTGGTTTTAAAATGCAATAAAAATTCTGAAAATCACCAGCAGAATGATTAAATTGAAAGTCTGCTATAATGCCTTCATGGTGGAGAAATATTGAGGTGAAGTATACGTCATCTAATTTTCAGGTGGATAAGCAGATCTAGCACTTTCAGCATTAGCCAGTCTATGGGTTTAAAGTGAATTTGCAACTGTTTAATCCATGAATTTTGGCACCAAAATTCACTGATTACCTAAGTGCTGAGCTATATCCCGGAAAAGTTCAAAGTGTGAGGTTTTATGTTTAATTTTTACCAAATTTGTGTGATAAAATCTCTATCTGGGATTTTGTTTCTAGTTTACCTAAGTAATGACAGTGCCAATTTGCTGATTCTTCCCTTACATTTAAATGTTTGAGGCATTTAAGCCAGAGTGTGAAGATGAGCAAAACAGTAGTGAGAACAGGAGTGGTAGCTGTCAGTGGAGTGTCCACATTAATTGAAACAGTGTCTAATCTCATTAGGGCTTAATACAGGAAGATTGTTACTTGTGCATCTCACTGACAGACATGAAGAAACGTGGGTGTCACAGTGATCCTCCTGTCAAAGTGGAACAACCAGATGACCACAAGAGCAGAGCAGTAGCAAAAGAAAGGCGGTGGGAATCTCACAGGATTTTTGTATCTGGTTTTTGGGACTGTTGCTTCACTGGTGGTTATGATGTAGAGACAAAAGGCATCCTGATGTGGTTCAAATAAGCACTCAGAAATGGTTCTTTCGCCACAAACTTTGCCACGTTTTGCTGGGAGCATGGCGTATCTGCCTGAAGGCCAGTCTGCAACGTGAGGTGCACAGTTCTCCTGTACTGTAACTAGTCTATAATATTTTTAGTCTATACATAGCTTTCCTAAGATAAAGGAAGCTGTTTCTTTATGCTTTTATATATCTATACAATAGTACTGCTTTGCTAGTGATCAAGTTTTAGTATGAGTTAGAATGGGTTTTCTCCTTGCAGTTGCATGGGGATGTTCTAAAAAACATTACACTGTATGTATGAAATAGGTTTGCTAATTCTTGTGGATCTCCTTGAACACAGTTTAGCCTTTTGGAGTTTGAGCCATTAAAATCAGTAACATATTGTATATGTATTATCAATCTGACATGAAGAAAAGGGAAGAACTGGGTGTCCACAGCAGCCCTAAAAGTTTTTCAAAAAAGTGGAGTTTCACAGATGTCCACAACCTGGAATTAAAGTATATTTTATCTCAGAAGAGATATCTGAAAGTCATATAGTCCAGACACTCATTTAAAGCAAGGCTTACTTCTAGGTTCTGTCAGGTTGCTTGGGACCCTCCAGGCAGGTCCTGAGAGAGCAGATTCCACAGCCTCTCTCAGCAAGTTCTTCCAGTGCTTGACCACCCTCAGAGGGAAGAGTTTTCTCCATATATCTAATTGGAATGTGTCTCACTGCAGTTAGGGTAGTGCCCATTGCCCCTTGTCCCTTCACTAGGCGTCTGTGAATCTGGCTCCATTTTCTGTAAAGTACAGAAATTAGATCCCTGCCTCTCTTTCCCACATAAACAAAGACACCTTTCTCTGCTTCACCTTGTACGTCTTGTGGATTACATCTCCATAGCCCTCCGCTGGACACTGCCCAGTTTTCCATCATGTTTAGTGAACTGGATAGCCCAAAACAGAGAAATAATGACTTCCCTCAAGATGCTAATGCAGCCTGGTGCGTGGCTAGCTGACATTGCCATGAGGCACGCTGCTGACTCATGTTTATGAAATGAGGATGTATCCTGCACAAAAAACTTTTAACCTAATTTGCACCGCTCTGCTTCCTCTGGTCCCACTACCTGTAAAACTTCCAGTTTTCATTGTGTCCAAGCCATGTTTATTCAAGGCTTCCCAGTGCTAAAATAATTCAAAACTCTGAACTGGAAATTTCACTGCTTGTGTGTTGTTATATACCTCTCTACACCATCAGGGGACGTCTCATAGCATAAGTGTAGCATAGTCTCTATGATAGTTTCTCAGTTTGTTTCTAGAAAATTGCTTTCTTTTCTTCGGAGAGAAGGTGAAAAAGGCTTCAGCTGGTAAAAGCTATACAAGCCCTCTTTGAGAAAATATTTCCTCTTCCTCAAGGAGTTTCTGATGAAGGCAATTTTAGCTTGAACTGACAAAAAGGCATTATCAAGACAGAAAATCCAGCCTAATAATCCAAAATTATGCATATGCAGGAGAAA
The DNA here is from genome assembly GCF_000699245.1 of Pterocles gutturalis. Taxonomy (NCBI): domain Eukaryota; kingdom Metazoa; phylum Chordata; class Aves; order Pterocliformes; family Pteroclidae; genus Pterocles; species Pterocles gutturalis. Next base: position 73,156 of record NW_010100513.1, on the reverse strand, counting down.
ATTGAAGCATTTCCCTATGATTCTCGAAGTGCTCCACCAGTGACTTTCACTAGTGATTGTCAGACTAGCTTACCATTTTTCTAATACTAATCAGAGCTGACCTTAGTTTAATTATCTATGTAGTCCTTAAGCTGCTAAGATTCAGCGAATGTTTTTTTTTTTCTGTATTCTTTTAGGAAAGGTTATATTTTTTGTTTCCTGTCTACTTGAACATTTAGCACTTTGTATTTATCACTGCACAACACTTCCTGCTGTGACCTTAATAAAAGGCCCATCAGTGAGTGTCCTTGCAAAAAGTTAGTACACCTCTGGAATAAACTATGTGCATTGTTCAGATAAACCCTGAAAACTATTCAGTATATAGAATATTTATTTTTTTATTGAAGCCTTTGGTACTGCTCCTAAATTCTATAATGCAGATTGTTTCCCACAAAATAGCAAACATATCTTTGGAAATAAAGCTGCTGCTCTTAAAAGATGATGAGATTCCTTGTGCAATAAAAAGATTTTGATCAGCACAATTTTTTTTTTTTTCTCTTCTTTTCTCCTTGGCCTAACCTTGGACATGATCTGGGTTTTAGAAAAATCTGATTGATACTTTTATTTTTTCTTCTTCCTTCAATTCAAAAGTAAGCCTTGTTGCTTCGTAAGTCTTGCATGTGCTGATTAAGGATTCTTTATCCAAAGCCTTTTTCAGCCCCATGAGACAAAACTTACTGGCCTGAAACTTTTTGGTGGAGTTTTTTTGGTTCTTGGTTGTTTTTTTGTTGTTGTTTTTTCACTTTGATAATGTTCTGTAAACTGGCTAGGAATGCAATGTCACCGATGAGGAGCACAAGATTTAAGTTTCAAAGTTATCTTACTTGTGGATTAAGTTCATGATTCATTCCTGTTTCAGGGTTTCTTACAGGAGAACAGGAGTAGGGCTTTCACACTTTGTCTGCCTGAGGCATTTTGTCAGTGGTGGTGCTGTACCTTTTGACCTGCTCAGCAGTCTGAAGATGTCCATTTCTACCATTATCATAATGCTTCACTTATTAAATTGGTTAAAATAACAAAACAACAGCATGTGTTCAAAGGAAGAAACAGGTTTTATTGTAATAAAGCCAGTCACAAAAGTGATGATTATTCAGCATCTATCTGCAATTAGTTATGTGTAGTTTTTACAGGCAAACAGTATACAGATAGAGACCATAAATATGTATTGTCATCCTTCCTCACTCCTCAGACCTAAAAGCACACGGTCTTTTTTGAATGTCATACCTTTTGATTCTTATAGTTATCTAGTAAACTTCTGAAATGGTATTGTGTGGCAAGGTCTACAAGTCTGTAAATGAGATTATTATTCTTTTCCAGCTGTACAAAATGAACGGGACAGAATAAGTACAAGAAGAAACACTTTTGATGGCTGCAACATTCCCTCTATTAGCACATTGTCACAAGCTGAGACACTCTCTCGCCAGGTACTGAGATCTACCACGAAATTATCTGATGACTTTAAGACCATTTTTTCTAAAGTTAAATACTTTTCAGTTTCTTATTGTATTAAATATAATTATTGAGATTTCTTTTGTCTACTTCCAAAATGCACCCAGCTTCCTCTTCCCAATGAAAGAATGAGTAATAGAATACATTCTTACAGAAAAGTCAATAAAAAAATTATACTTTGTCCAAGACAATATGTCCTCAGCACCTTTCTTAATAAAGCTTTATGGTTCTTACTGCTTTTAAATCAGTTGCTGTCTAAGGCAGCTGGTGGCATCTATCTATCCTTGAGGCTGGCTTTCCCATGAAACATTAGGGAAAAAATTGTCCAAAGCCATTACATTCAAAGAGGTGTGGACACTCATTTCCTTACATTCTTTTGAAAATCCCATTTTTAATATCCTTAGACATTATAAGTAAGGCAAACAGAAGTGTTCCAACTGCAGAGCCTATTCACATCTCACTTTTAAATTTTCTTTGTCTCATCTGAACTTCATTTTCCTTTTCTTTTTTTTTTACCCCTATCCAATCAATTGCTGAATGGAACAGTCTCCAGTCCTTTTCTGCACCTCAGATAAATCATGGTCATTGATTCTGCATTCTTGCACCTCTTACTAACTTACTTAGAATTTAACTGCCACCTTTATGATTTCATGCTGACTGATTTATACATCCCCAAATGTTTTGTAATCTCATCCTTTATCAGCTCTCTCTTAGGGAGGAACTGTCTGTAAAGAATTGATGCAGGAATTACTAGGTGGTAGTCTTTGGCAAATATTGCATGTCTGGGCAGACTAGAGGTACATAATGGACCTTCCTACCTTTCATACCTATACAGCATGAAAAATATACCTATTTTTACCTCCTTTAGTAATTCCTTGAACTTGCTTATTGTGCGCTTTTTTTTTTTTTTTTTTTTTTGGTGTTACTCCTTTAATCATTTCCAACTGGTATATGCAATTCAGGAATAAGAGCTGTCTTAAACAGAATCACATCCTCAGCCTTTCCTGAAACAAAGTTCTTTTCAGCCAGTAGATTCCTGGCCTAAAACATCATGTTGTGTATGCACACAAATTTATTCTACTTATTATTTGGTATGTTGTAGTAGGAGAGAATGGATTCTCATAGGAGTAAAGGCATGTGTCTCTGATGGTTCTCAGGACAACAGGGATACAGTGTTTTATTGTCATTAATGGGTACAAGTTGCACTGGGAGAGATTTCATCTCAGTATAACAAATTTTTTTACAGTGAGAACAGTCAATCACTGGCACAACCTTCCCAGGGATGTGGTGGAGTTCCCACAACTGGAAGTTTTCAAGATGCAGTTGGACAGGGTGTCTGCCTTTCCCACAAAAGGTTGGATGAGATGATCTTTCAAGGTCTCTTCCAACCTAGGCTGGTTTATGATTGTATTAAGTGAGTGACTCCCATGTTGTGCTCCAGAAATGAGAGGCAGGTTAAAGCGATAGAGAAATAGAAAGAGGAAAGTTCGCAGCTTCATGCCCTTGTGAAGAGATGCAACTCTAGGAGTTCACAGTGAACTCCATGGGAGTCATCCCATGAATTCCCAGCAGAAGCTCACCAAGTAATTTCAGACACAGAGTCTGTAGTTTGTCCTGTAAGATGCGATTTATATAAAGATGCATAGCTTTGATTAAAAGTTATAAAAGAAAGGAGAATATATTAAGTTCATGAGTCGGTAAGTCTAAGGGTAAAACAATCTGCCTGTTCTTTACTTTCTTGAATTAACTTCTAGTTGGTGCAGGGCAGTATCTTTTTTCTGGTAGATCAGAGCATCTCGCACAATCAGAACTCTTTTCTTTGTGTAGGTACTTTTGAATCATGATCAAGACTCCTCTTTTCTGGAAAATGTTAAATATGTTGAATTTCTTTACTCTCTTTCTGTACTGAAGGTTTTATAGATGGAATCACTCTGGTATCTTTCAGTTGAACGATATTCAGTATTTTCAACTTCATTTTTGTAAAACATAGGCCAGAAAGGGACTCATGATTACAGCAAGGATTTTGCAAATGCTCTGTCTACAAAGAGGGAATACCTTTAACTGTTTTCCTACTTGATAGCCTTTGAATTATTTGTCTGAGGATTTTTTCACCTGCCTAACTGCTGTATTTCCCTGAGAACTAATGTTCAGCTGCTTAGCTGCCATTAATATCTAAGATGTTTTCAGTGTTTTAGACTACTGAATTGTATGGGAAGCACTGAGCTTTAGTTCAGAAATGCAGCTCCTTTTGACCACCCAAGGATGATAGGGTTTCACCACAGATGCCACCGGGGGATTTAACATGGATCTGGGAACGAAGGGGATCTGGTAGGAGTCAACCTAATTAGCATCCACCATCCTGAAATTTGTAGGTATTGTAAATCAGACAATTTGGGGGGGGAATGGGTGGGGATGGGAGGGAGATAGTCAAGTTACAGAATTTCCTGAGTATGCTTTCTGTGATAAAATGTAACGAGAAAGTTGCATAGGCCTTGTACAGTGGTTTTGTCCTTGTTGTGGCAGGATCTTTTTCTTTTATTTTTTTTCCTTCTTCTTCTCTTTTTCCTTTTTCCTTTTTTTTTTCTTTTCATTTTTCTTTTTCTTTTTCTTTTTCTCTTTTTCTTTTTCTTTATTTTTCTTGATTTTTTCTTTTTCTTGTTTCTTTTCTTTTTCTCTTTTTCTTTTTCCTTTTATTTTTCGTAATTTTTATTTTTATTTTTTCTTTTTCTTGTTTCTTTTTCTTCTTTTTCTTCTCTTTTTTCTTTTTTATTCTTCTTTTTCTTCTTCTTCCTCTTCTTCTCCTTCTTCTCCTCCTTCTTCTTTATTTTTCTTTTTCTTCTTTTTCTCTTTTCTTCTTTATGTATCTTTCTTCTTTTTCTTTTTCTTCCCTGGTGTGATATCAGCTATAAACTGACCATCTCTTCTCAGGTTTGGTTTTATTTTAAGTTGTCTTTCCTGCCTGGCTTAAGAGCAAGCCTGGTTTTGTTCCTTTCCTTGAGATGTCATTAAGAATTTCAGGATTTGGCTCAGTGATTATGTGAAAGTGCCTCAGCTTCAGACCCGGAAAGATATTGCTCTCTTCTTATTTCACAGAACAATGTTCACTGCAGGTGGTCTAATGCACACTCATATCCTTTACATTTGCTCTGAAACATCTCAGACCTCCACCTATACTGCTTCATCATTACAAACCATTCTGCTCCAGGCACTAAAATCCCCGTTTTACCTTCTAAAGTTAATGATACTTATCTTTCCACTAAAAGAACATGCTGTCCCTTTCTCTCTCTCTCTTTCTTTGCCCTTAATGTTACTGCATTCCCCTATGAGCTCTTTTTTTTTTTCTGAAATGAAGTAAATGTCAGCCATTTTAAAGGAATAAAAAACCCCACCTCTCCCTGCAAATAATAAGGGCTCTGCTGTATTTAAAAATAGTATTTTGGAATGAGAAGATATTATATCCTGATATGAATAGTATTACCAGTGTGTACACTATAACTGTAATACACACTGATAATAATGAGAAATAAAATTTTATAATTTACCTGCAGAATAATGGTCCCTGTGGTCAAGGAATTTCTCAAGAGTATGAGTGATTACTGCTGCAATTTTTTCTTAAATATTCCGCTAACCAGTGAAAATGTAATTATATGAAGTTTAATGTTGTTATTTTTTTTTCTCGCACTATGGCCAGATCTCAGTCTCCAGTCCTGGTGCTAGCACTGACATAAATGTTAAGAAAATTGCTGGTATTAGTGATGTCTGTGAATCTATGAAGCAACAGCTTTTGGTCCTGGTGGAATGGGCTAAATATATTCCAGGCTTCTGTGAATTACCACTGGATGACCAGGTATAAGATGAGACCAAAGAGAGAACTTTAATTACTGTCTGGTTATTTATGTGATATTTTAATGTTAGGATTAAAAACTCACTTTCTGTCTGATCAAATAGAGCTGGGTGCTAGACATACCATCTTAAAATTCTGTAAAGTTTTGCAATAGCACGACCACAAAAAAACCCAGAGAAAATTGATAAGGTTCTAGCACTTTAACAAAAAGAAGCAGCAAACCAGTATGTCTTTCAGTGTTTTGTGCTTTCTGTATTCTTTTGGAAGCAGAGATACCAAGCTGCATGCAAAAATGAAAAAAAAATCTTGTAAAAAAGCCATGCTTTTTTCTGACCTTGCAGAGTATATATTTCATGTTAAGTTTTCATTATAATATGGTTTAAAGCAGTGTGTTATTCAATTTGAAGCAGGTCTTCTCAAGTTGCAAAAAATAAAAGCCATTAGAATCTCAGACAAATGCCAAACGTATCAATCCATAGCAAATAATTTTTCATATAATACAACGTACTAAACTTATATTGTGGATAACGGAGTGAGGGGGGGAAAGGCATCAAACCTTGAAACTTCTTAAGGGTTTTTATGGCAGAGTTCTGATCTATCACCACATCTGTAATATATCCTAATATGTCACTGGGTTTCAGAGTAAGCTGTCCTGGCATACTCAGAACCAGTGTCTCCACATTACAGTAAGCAGTTCTCTTACCAGCCGTCTGGGCAGGAAGTTACTTCGTGGCTCAGGAGCTCTTGATTCAAGTCCACCAATATCTGATTGAGCTTGAAAATGTCTCTGTGACGTGGAATAGTGTAGTTCCTCCTTTTTGCCTCTTCGGTCTCTCAGTCTTTAACAAAATACTGCAAAGAAGGTTAGGTCATCCTTGGGTTTGAGACTCAAACTGAGCTCATTCCCTCTTATAGTCTTTCTCAGGAATATGGAGACGTTTCAGGCCACAGGAAACCCCCCCTCCCCAAAATAGAAGCTTAATGATGTCTTTGCAGACCCACAGATTGTGATATGTGTGCACAAGCTCAACATACTGGAATAAGTTAAAAATCTGTTCATGTGAAGGAAGGAGAATTTTAAATGCATTGGTTACACAAGGGCAAAAAGGCAAGTGGAAATATTGCTGGTTTTATTGCTCAGATGGCATGAAGAAAAAGATAAGAGAGCAGACCTCGTTAAAAAGTTCCTGTCTGTATTTTGAAAAAAAAAAAAAAATCAGCTTAGAAAGATATGCTTAAAACACCGCTGTTGTGTCTGAAGAGTACACGTTGGGAAATACTCTGGAACCTTAAGTACCTTAGAAGATTAGTGGCAAAGGTATTGGGAGTTAAATGCCGCTTTTGCATTTGTGATAGTCTCTTTCTAAGGGGCATTGTGCATGTAGTTATAAAATAAACCATCTGGTTCTGAACAAATGATTCCTGAGCTGGAAACCAGCCTGATTTATAAGCCATAGAGCAGGTAAGTTAACTCTACCAAGAACCTGACCAGTCTTAAGTATTAAGTATTCCTAGCTGTTGTGTACCTTTACATCTCTCATAAAGTATTGACTTGGATTCGTAAGAAAAAAATTATGTGCCAAGAGAGTTCTTCCTTGAGGAAACAGAGGCCAGCGCTGGTTTCAAGCAGACGTTAAAAAGCAAGGAAAGTAAACAGGTGACAAAGAGTAAACTAATGACCACATTTTTAAGTGCCTTCCCTTCCTCATATGAATCAGATTTCTTCTTTGTTGACAGTAGTTTATATTTTAGCATATCTGGATTTGTTGGGGAAAAAGCTCTTTTAAATGCCACATAATTTTTTGGTTCAAGGTGAGAAAAATGAAACACTGATAACACCAAATTTACTCTAACAGTTCATTCCAGCCCATTGGAGTCTTTTGTGTCAACTTAAAATGCCAGAGAAAACTTTGTTAAGGGAACTGAAACCAGAACAGTCACTAGGAAATAAATGCAAGTATTGTATTTATTGAGAAGTATTTTGCAGAGCTGTGTGTTTAAAATCTAGACTAAACACTAGAAGTGACAGAGAATAACTAATTATAATGTGCTGTTAGTACAGTGTTACGGTTTTTACATTCACTGGACATTTTACATTAGAATCTTAACAGTCTTAAACTTGTACCTGTAGCTCAATACACTCAGTGATATGCATCTTTCCCTTATTGGAACTTACTGCTTTATCTTCTAATGAGTCTGCTGTTTTTTTTCTTGAGGTTGCCCTGCTAAGAGCACATGCTGGGGAACACCTGTTGCTTGGAGCAGCAAAAAGGTCCATGGCGTATAAGGACATTTTACTTTTAGGTAAATATTGATTTTGTTTTAATTAATAATGATGATGTTATAGTACATTAGCAACCGTGTAATCACTTAAGTGGGACAACTGTTCTGGCGCAATCAAAGCAATGCATTCTGTGAATGCTAAATAGCTGTTAATGACATAATGTCACATGCCCTGTTCCAGCAAAAGCAGGTGGGCAGTTTCCTGTGAGTTTATATGGCTAGAGGTTTATTGGATACCAGAAATCACAACTTAAGGGAGCTCCTGGCAAATTGTCTCCTTATGCTAGCATTCTTTCTGCACCTTTGTCCCATAAACCAGAACAAAACAAAAACAAAGAAACCCCATAAACCCCTCTTTGCTTAAGAGAGGAGCAGCCAACCTGTGTCCTATGCACTATTTTCAGTCTTCATCAAAACCGTTTATCTGGCGCTTCCCCAAGCGCCTTTCAGACACAGTCAGAGAAGATCCGGGAAACTGGTTATCCTGTTCTACGGAGCTCTTTCCCAAAAGCCCTCTCACTGCTGCCTTGACAGTGGCCACATGGCCATCATGTAAACAGCATGCCTGTTGTCCCCATCCATGTGGGAGATGGGGGCATCCATGGCATGTTGAGGAGTGACACCTGCATAAGCATGTTCTTGGTCACTTGAAATGGCTCCTTCACTAGGTTATATGAAGAGAGCGTGGCTGTTAGGGAAGGAGACGTGGAGTGGTGGAAGCATGTCTTCCCTTAGTTCACATAATAGACAGGCACAGTAATGTGGTGAGATGTGTACCTCTGTATATAGTGACATGATGAGGCATCTGTTAGCATTGTTTGACACAGTACTCTGCTGTTCTGAAGTGCACCCTGCCAAAAATGGTCTCATTAAACATGTGCAGCACTTGGCCTGTTTTGTGAGAAAGCATGTAGCTCTTCTTGGACAGGATTTTTGATGTGAGACAAGACTGAAGAATAGAGACTCAAACTATGTTCTTCACTCGTCATGTGGTAAAAAGAGGTTTTCCAATACTTGTTCTCCTTCCTCTTTCAGCCTGCCTTTTTGTGCTGCTAAATCAGCTAGAATTTACTTTTACATGTATCATAACATTAAAGGGACAGGAAGGGCTTGTTCTGGAGATATTACTCTCACCAACAATCCTTTCAAGTTAAAAACTATACAAATTACCTTCTTAACCTAGTTCTTTCTCTAGATACAATTTTTCTGACAAAATTAACAGAAATAAAAATGAAATATTTGTAGTTTTATTTGGATTAGTAGATAGTAAGGAAAAAAAAGATAAAATAATAAGCAGAAAATTATAGTCAGCATCACCAACATCAGCACATATACTGAAAGAAGAAACAATTTGAGTCCAAGACTTATTTCTGGCATGTGGAGCTAGATATATGTGTAGCTTATTCGTTATTTTGGCATCGATCTCTTGTGATATAATCATCAGCTTTTCTTCCAAAAACTGCTTGGTGGCTTCTGGAAGCTCTGTGGTTTTCCCACTGTTCTCACCACTTAAATTAGATGATTTCTGGACAACAAGTGAATTAAGATGCCGTGATGGAGACTTCCCCAAAATGGAAATTTAAAATAAAAAAAGTAGGGAAAATTAATTATTTACTGAACATTTTTTTGATGCTTCTAGACTATACTAGAAGTAATAGAAGTATCTGCCAGAGACGAAGCATTCCTGGTGTCTCCTCTGGAAAAAGGCTTCTTTGTCCATTGACAAATCCTGATAATTCAGCTTGGGATATGTTATTTTAATGGAGGAAGAAGAAATTTTAGATCATGTTACCATGATGTTTATCTATTTTGTAGAGATAAAGGCCTATTGCTTCATGCTTATGCATTCAAATATGGACCACAGTCCTGTGCACTAATCAGTAACTGTGCACATGTTGACATATTTACATACACAGATTATTTACTTGGTGACAGCTGTATTTTGCACATATACTCTATTTGCAAAGAACAGTTTTGTACGATACAAAGGAGAGTTATTACATAAAAAAAATTAAACAATTTGATTAAGCAAAATGAAACGTGCTTTTGAAAATGAGCTTCATCTAGTACATTACATCAAAGTCTTTCTATCAATCCACATGTTGGTATTCTTTCTCTCCAAGGCAATAATTACATAATCCATCGCAACAGTACTGAAGTAGAGATCAGTCGAGTGGCAAATCGGATTCTGGATGAACTAGTTCGACCCTTCCAGGAAATTCAAATAGATGACAATGAGTATGCTTGCTTGAAAGCAATTGTGTTTTTTGATCCAGGTACCTTTTCAAAAGTATCTCTCAGAATTATTGTGCATGTGATTATATGGAAAGTAATTTTTCTGTGGATGTAGCATCTGCTGATGTTGTCTAGCTGGATGGAAAAGAATAAAATGAAAAAAAGTAAGATGCTCCTCCCCGATCATAAGCTGCCTTGACTTTAAGTTTTGTCATTTTTTTAAGATGCAAAGGGCCTGAGTAATCCAATGAAGATTAAGAACATGCGGTTCCAAGTCCAAATCAGTTTAGAGGATTATATAAATGATCGTCAATATGACTCCCGGGGAAGATTTGGAGAACTTCTGCTTCTGCTACCTACACTCCAGAGCATCACTTGGCAAATGATTGAGCAAATACAATTGGTTAAACTGTTTGGAATTGTTAAAATTGACAGTTTGCTTCAGGAAATGTTACTGGGAGGTAAGCCAACAATTTGTTAAATTTGCCATGCTGTATTATGTTGAATATAGCATACTGGGATGTTGGGGGAATCAGGATGTAAGCAAGCACTTTGACTGCTGCCTCGCTGATTAAGCTTTGGGTCATATAATTGTATGCTAAAGCCTTTTTGTCTTGTCTGCTCATCTTGTTAACTCTGTCCTACAACTTCAGATTGTGCTGTGTACTTCTCAGTCATTGCTGGGTATCTAACATACAATTCCTTAGGCAGATGGAGGAATCTGTACAAATATTTCATGAAATCCACTCTTAATGCAGTCAAAACAGTGAAAATAAACACAGTGCTTAATAAGGTTGAAGTCTGGTTAAATTGTTTAATGAATACCCAGAGGCAATTATGAAAATTGCCAATCAAAATATTTGCTCTTTGGAAATGTAATTATTGCAGAATAAGTCACTGGCAACAACATGCTCTTTTGAATTGCTGTATGCTCATGTTATTTTTGCAGGTACTTCTAATGATGCCAGTCATCTGCATCATCCAGTACATCCTCACTTAGCTCAAGATCCATTAACTGGCCAAACCATCCTCATAAGTTCAATGTCTGCTCCCGCACATGCAGAACAGATTTGTAAGTAATTGCAAGTTAGCCTTCTGTCATAACATTTCACTGTTATAGTTAAAAATATTAATTAGAAATGTGGCCTGTCAGTGCTCGTGGAGTTATTTCATCATCATTCTTAAATTAAAATAATTGTGCATTAAAAACATAAGTATATAAACAATGTTGAGAGGCTTTGACGTGAATTTAATCTAAATTTAAAAATTCAGCACCATTCTGATGTATTGTTGGTTTCACATGCACAATTTTTAATAAACTAAAAATTCTGGTAATTATAATACCCTATTTACCTAGCATGACACATGTAACAGAACTTCGTTTTGGGGCAGTAGTATGTATATGTGTATGCAGAGTAGGCCAGAATAAAAAACCACGTAATTCTTTCTATATTCTTTTTCAGCAACTCCAGAGACTCCGTTACCTTCCCCTCCTCAAGGTTCTGGACAAGAATACAAAATGTCTACGAATCAGTCTTCAGTCATTGCACAGCAGTCTATTTTGAAACAAAAACCATTGTGATAATGTTCCTCTGTCTTTCTCGTCTTTCCTTCCTTCCTTCCTGCCTTCCTGCCTTCTTGCCTTCCTTCTCCCCTTACCTACTTCCTTCCCTCCTTCCTTTTTATGCACTAGATAAATTTTTAGGACACTTGCACATTTAAAATCTCAGGATGATAAAGGAAATTATTTCCTCAGCAGCCACTACTGTGGGTGTTTCTTGAAACACCTCTTGATTTGGAAAGTAATACTCACTGTTCTGACTGCCGCTTACAGCTGTAACTGTGGATGCTGCAGTCTGATAAATATGTATAGAGGTTGATATTATTTTTAGATCTTTTAACTTCACAGATTCATTTTTTTATTTCCTGTTTTAGTTGTTTTAATATTATTGGTTTAGATGTGTATATAATTTTTTCACTGTGATGGAACTGGTTAGTGCTTGTTTAGCTGTGAATTGTAGACCTGAAAAAAATGGCTTAATCAAACAAAAGCCAAGATTCCACTAATGGTAAAACAGTAGACTACCAAACAAAGCACATGCATTAAATAAAAAGAAGAAAAATTAATGGACAGAAATACCCAACTAATTTAAAAAAAAAAAAAAAGAAAAGAAAAGAACCACCTCTTTCAAGTAAAATTTTAACAGAAGAGTTGAATCCTCTCTGCTTACCTGTTTGTATGAATCAGAGGGTCTGCTATGTGCAAATGTGTCTGAGAACTTTTTAAAATCTGTATGCACAGTAATGTCTATTGGACAGTGCTGAGACATGGGTGCAGGCATTTATACTGATAAATTGCTAGAGCGGGGACCGATAACGCTTTTTGGTCAGGACTAACTAGTACTCACCCAAGCAACTTCTGGGCACGCTTTGGGAATGACGTCAGCCTAGGGACACTTTTCACAAGGTGCTTTCGATAAGGTCACCTCTCTATAGGGGTGCAAAGAGTATAACTAGGAATTTGGCCAGACCATGCCTCTTGACCTCAGGGCTGGAGTATAGACTTCGTACTGTTTGATTTACTAGTGTAAATGTATCCATTGTGTTTATTTGCCTTACTGGCTGGGGAATGCATGTTTCAGCAATCAATCTAAACTTCACCTACGGAGTTGTTGTAGTTATGTAGTAGCTATGTGTTTAGAGAGATGTGGCTTACAAACTCAAGAGGCAGACATGCCTGAGTCCAGCTCCAGATGTTCCTGGTTTGAGCCATGGGATTGCCAGACAGATGATAGCCAGCACACCAAATGCTCATCCTCTGGATTTTTAAGAGTTTTCAGGAGCTTCGGATGAATTGATTTACTGTGATGAGCCCCCTTCTCCTCCTCTTCCTCCCCTTCCAGTCTGCAGGGATCCAACATTGTCTAAGTTTTGTGTCTGGAGTCTATAATAACCCATCTGGATTTGGATCCTCTGTGGATTTGCACAAAAGGGACCTTGTGACACATGCTCACTTGGTCATATACTCACTCAGTTACAATCTGTGAAGATGATCTTTAATGATATATAAAGTGATCTGTTCATACAAGACTGACATCATAAGAAAATCACTGCTTTGCACATTTTATTTATTCCAGACAGCAGCAATTTTTCTTTAGTACTTTAAAGTGCTTTCTTCCCGGAAGTTGTGTAAGAGAGAAATGGCGGAAAAAGAGATAATAAAATACTACCATTTGCTGAACTATTACAAAGAGAAAACATGGCGTAATCGGAAATTCTGCAAGGTGAGATATTGATCATCCTGATCCAGACAACTGAATTTATCAAAGCATTTGAAGACAGTGTAGTTAAACCTCTGGCTGTTAAAAGTTGCTCAAACAAACTGATATGATTCTTCAGATACATTTTTACAGGCAGGAAATGCAACACAGCAAATGATGAACTGGCCTGAACATTCAAAAGGCTTTAATCAGAATACATTTACCACCTGGGAGATGCTGTGTTTCTTTATGTTATTTTGAAGTAGTTGCTTCTGTAAAGTCTGCATACAGTAGCTCTTAATGTTTACCTTTTGCTTTTTAGAGTGTTTTTATTTTTGTTGGTTACTGTTTATTTTTTATCAATGCATTGCTCTTTTTACAAGTCCTTTTAGTGTGAGTTTTTATGACAGAATAAAGTACCAAAGTTTTGCCATTAACTTTAGGGGGATCCGGACTGGGCTATTTTTACAAGTTGGCCACCAACGCTTTGTGAGGAAACGAAAAGGTAAAGCACGCGTGAGAGATACTGAGCAGCCCAAAAGTTGACTGATGGGGGTCACTTTTGTGTACTTGTCATAGAAAGGGTGTTTGGCTCAACTTGAATCTGCATGACTTTACTGGGTCAGATTAATTAAGTCAGTTGCATAGACGTGGCAGTATTGGTTTGACTAAAAACATTTAACTGGAAATAAAAAGTAGTCCCCAAGTTGGCCACCCATGCCTTATATAAGCAATGTGCATAGTAGCTTAATGGTTTAGTTTTCACACTGTATCAAGTGTACAATAAATGTTTTCACACACTGCCAAAATGTTCTGGATGAAAATATGCTTTAGTATTTTATCTGACAAAAAGCTGTTATCTATTTTGTATGATATATTACATTTTTGAAAAGAACACCACTGTAATTTATTGGGAAAAGCTGATTTATTTTATAAATGTAACATTATTTTTGTACACTTAATTATGAAAAAATCAGAAATGATTAACTTTGTTAAATATTAAATTATAATGAGATGTAACTTTATATGTTTGAACTCCAATACCAAGTTTTTGTGTTGAGCATTTGGAATTGAAATGGTTGATGGAAGTATTTCAAATGGACTGTTTTACATCAAAGCTCAATAAAGAAAAATGAATGATCCAAATAACACATTTGCCTTTTGGTAATTTTGTGACTATTTACATAAACAATGACAATGTTACATATTGTTTTTATGCTTATTGTTTATGAATAAGTATAAAACTGAAACATGCTTTCATCTCCACCTTATCCACAGTATGACAGAGTGGCTGAGGTTGGAAGGGGCCTCTGGAGGTCATCTTGGCCAACCCTCCTGCTCAAGCAGGATATTGAAATCATATGAACGAATATAATGGAAATATTTTAGTTGATTCTACTGTAACATGGCAAAGTATTACATACCTATGGTTTTCAATTTTTAGTTCTGACTCAGAAAAAAAATTGAAGCACATGCTTAATTCCATCTGTGTTTAAAATGAAGAATATGTTCAACACTTTTTTTTTTTTCTGGACAGGGATAACTTAACAAATCACTCCCTTTCGTTGCCCTAGTACTTTGTTATTTAGGCTAATTTAGTATCAAGTAAGCAGTTATTTGTTTTGTAGATAAAGACTTTGAAAACTTTGCAAAGACTCTTTAAGATACATTTTTTTACATAACTAGTATGTCCTCAGCCTTTGAAAGCATGTTCAGTTGTATGTCTCCTTTGAATAGATTTTGAATAGAGGTGGGGTTTGTTTTGAATTGAGGGGTGGTAGTAACACAATGAATTGGACTGTTTGTGCTCACATGAGCTGTACTCTGGAGTACAGAGCTGCGGGCAAAGCTGCCGTGGGAGGCAGAAGAGGCTTCACTTCTGAAGGGTGGAGATTTTCAGGTCCCTTTGAGGAACTCGTGCCTGTGGAAGATTTCTCTAGATGAAGGATTTCTCTACCCTTTACTTGTAAATGCTGACTAAGGTGAAAGAAGTTTATCATTTTAGGGAATAGAAGAGATTTTTTTTTGGCCTGGAGAAAACATGGAAACATGGAAAACCCCCTACCTCTTCAATACCATGAAGTGCCGGTAGACTTTAAGAATTTCCATAAATCAGCTTTACAGACAACTCCAGTAGGTGAATCATGAGTGAATACTTTACAGAAACAGATGGATGTATTGACTTTCAGTTATAATCACTGTACAAAATTCCTTTCAACTAAGGAATTCTGAATGTGGATGATGGTATTTACTGTGTTCCAGGAACCCTTATATTCTCAAAATATAAGAAGAAAATCCATTAGAGCTCTTGGTTAATATTTTTATACTTGGTAGTCCTGTTTTAACTTGAAGTATGTGTGTCAGTCTGTGACTGACTAAATTTTTTTGTCTTTCCAACAGACTATTTCTAGTTGTGCACCTCCAATATTTGTGTTGCTTATGCTAAAGTATATAGTAAGCAAATACTTAGCTCCACATTCTACAGTGAGTCTTTCATAAATCTTCTGTATTGGTTTGCAAATGTTTACACTTTTCATACTTGGCTTTGTGGGGTTTGGCCTCCTACGTAACCTCTTCTGTTGGTTTGTTAGTAGGGTAACCAAACAGACAGCAGTTGCTGTTTCAATTTTAGAATCCTGAATGTTCTCAGAGAAATGTAGTGACAAAGATTGTGCAGAGAGATGTATCTCTGGGAGTGAAATTTCTTTAAGAAGTTACAGGAGATAGTGATTGGCTAGAGAAAAATATTTTAATAAAGTATTTGACACAGTGTACTACAGTCTTCCAAAGGAATTTACTGAAAGGAGGAAGGAAAGAAGACATGCACAAATCTGGTAACACCATCAATTCCATGAAGAGGTTATGAGAACCTCTACAGTGGAGATACAAGATTAGACAGCTTTGCTCAGTATAGTTTGGTTTGTGGTCCAGAATATCACCTATAAATTGCAAACCTCAGATTAAGTTAGAACAGCTGATTCATTTATATTTTTTCTTGAGCAGTTCATGCTGCTATCCCAGCAGATTAGCATGCCCTCAGGTGCCCACAGACAGCTTGTTGGCTCTCCACAGGGCTGCTGTGTGGGAAGGCCTGGGTGCATTCTGCATCACTGCTCCAAGAGCTTTCCTCTAAAAGTTATTTAAACACACTCCTTATCAATGGGCAGTACTGCCATGGGAGTGAAACAGAACCCTTCATGTATCCCACGACAGTGCTTACTGTCACCAATCCCCTTTTATCAGTGTCTTATTGTATGTGGCACAGCTGAACCTGCTAGTTGCATCACCTGCATTACATGTTCACATGTCCTGGTCACTTTCTCTGGAGCCCCCTGCAATTACCCCCATTCTGGGAACACTGCAAGAAACCGAGCACCCAGCTGATGCTACGATGCCAGCAATCAGAGTCACCTTGCAAAGCAATCATGGTGGCAGCTGATCCATTATGCTTAGTCATGCTGTATTTTGTACTTCTCACAGGCCAACTGAGGTGAAATAAAAACTTGGTTGAGTTTTAATTTAGTTGTGTACAGAGGCAACGATTCAATTTGGTACAACTTTGGAGAAAAGTGTTGGAGGAGGTGATGTTCTCATCTGTCACCTTCACAAGTAGCATCAGCTGCTTGATCTGCAAAATGCTTATGTCACCTCTTAGAATGGCCCCTACTTCCTGTCTTTTTGAAATAAAACAACTGAATAGATTGGGTTACAACTGCTATCTAGCAAAAGGTATGCCGAATTCATAGAAATACACTTCTGAGATCATATAAAACCTTCTCTTTTAGACTATGCATTTTGCTGCTTAAATGAAATGGTGCAGCTTGTGTTACATTTTTATCAGCAAGCAGTTTCCCCCCCCCCCGTTTTTTTGAACCTACTCAGAATTGAATGGATTTTCATGAATATGACTGCCCAACAAAGCATCCCATTTTTCAGATGCCTGCCTTTTGTAATTTAAATAATGCAAGCATATGAACATAGAGATTTTGCATTAAGAGGCCAAGGCAATCTCACCAAAAGAGTTTATTCAATATATTTCCAACATCATCTATTCCAAGATATAATTAAGATTACCATGGCCCAAGACTAATTTGCTGTGGTTTCCAAAAAGTGGAGCAGATACCAATTGTAACAGAGGACAAGAATTTTCCATATAAAATTTTTCATTGTCATATTAGACTTTTTAATGAGCATTAGTCTTGATCAGAAATGTAATAAAATGGAACAATACTCTAAAATATGCAGACAGATGTATTATAAAATAACAAACTTTATATATTTAATTTATGTACAGTGAAGCAGACTTTTCTTTTGCAACACGAACATTAATATCTATTTTTTATCTCAACAGCAAAATCACTATTTAACTGTAGCATGATCGGTCCTCTATTTTAATGTGGGTTTGCTTGCAGGTTGATTACAATTGCATTGTGTTATTAAATACATAGAGGCACATATTCCATCCTTGTGACACTGTGCCTCTTCAGAGTCTGACAGCCTGAGGTGCTGCTCATTAACCAACAAATAATTGGAAAATAAAAATAAGGATGGAGTCCTTTTGAAGGGCAGGAGAGGAATCCACATCTCCCTGATTGTGAGGAAGGCACTGTTGGAGCTTTCAGCTTTTGACTTACAGAAGGAAACATCTGCTTAAGGAGAAATTTGCGCTTTGAAGATAGGGGTAATAGTGGGGAAAAAAATCCCTTAAAAAATAAAGTGTTGTTAGTCTCAAGGGTACCCAGTTAGAGAGGAGAGATTCAAGAAGGCTTGATGAGCACAGAAGGGCAGTCAGCCAAGGAACTAACACAGCACTATTGTCTTTTTGCACAGAACTATTGCTTTTTGCAATGCCTCAGCTTTGGAGGTATATGAGTGTGTGAAAGGGAATCTTTCTTTTGTCATGGTCAGAGCAAGTTCAAGGCATCATGGTTAACAGAGAACCTCCTCAAATAATGAAATTTACACACAGAAAAATCAGAAGGAATATTATTTTGATTTGGAAATAATTCAGTTTATTGATTTTTTTTTTTTAATACAAGTCAATTTTGCTGGTAATTTGAGTGCTCTTTTCAGATTTTAAATGCTTGGAATTGACCATACTATGTCAGATATCATCTTTGTGTTCTGCCTGGTGTGGGGGGGAGTGATGGCAGTGAATGAAGACATTAAAAGGCCAAAAAAAAGCCAAAGCAGAGGAAACTCTTAGACCCAAAGAATACACCTTCATCAGCACACTCAATAGACTGATGGGACCTACTTCGACTAAAGCATGTGAATGGAACTATTTGCTCAAATTACTGTCTTCAACCCTAATAGTATCGTTTTCTGGTGATAAATGTTCTTTAGTGTAATAACTATTAATTGCATTGCTCTGTCCTCTCTCTCACCTGAATCTTATCTTTCCCAGAGTAAGAGTCCTCATTTATTTACAGCTTAATTTATATTGTATCCTGTGCCTGAGAATCCTTGAACCCATCAAGCTTACAACATTTGTGTTGCCACACTGTTAGTCCCATTTCATGTGAGCTCAGGCTGAGTTTCCTGGGGCAAAACAAAAACACCTACTAGAATAACTAGAAAGGGCAAGAGAAAACAGCACCAGATTTAGAAGGATGCATAGCATCCTGTCATTTCTGTTACTCACTGCTGCTGAACTCACTACCTGCTGTTTATGACTTCTGAACATGTTAGTGACTGCATGGTAGTTCCTCATGTCACAGGGAGACCTATGATGACACAAAGATCTATATGCTGCCACTCATTTTCTCTGTGCAATCTACACCTGGATTGTTATGGGGAGTGTTTGTAAGGATGCAAGCAGCATATTTATTTAATTCCATTCTTTTGATTAAAAAGCATAAAAGAATGAGTCATCCTTTGCTTTTTTTGCACTTTATTTCATTCATAAATACTGATGCTGAAGTGTTATTAAAAATATAATATTTGGACCACATCTTAGTTGATGCATTTCACTTCTCTGCCAGTCACCTTATTAAAATCAGTTTTCAGGAGTGTTCATTTTCTAATACCACTCAATTTTATTGCAAGGTAGTTTAAGCTCTTAATCTCAGTTTATGACATATGACTCAGGATGGTAACGAGGAACACCAGTATTTCTTTAAACAAGGTATCATTGCAGTCAGAGTGTGTGCTACAATGCTTCAGAGATGCTCTTCTCTGAAGTTCTGGAATTTGGATGCAATGTGTATTACAGGTTAATACCCAGTACACACAAACCAATTCACCAATTTAAACCTCATTATTTCCTGTCACTTTGCTTTAAACTACAACCATCACAGGGGACAAAGCTGTGCCCATTGTCCACTGTCATTTGCTTTATATATGGAGACACAGAGTTATTTGTTGACCTTTGAAGCAGAGTGTCAAGCTCCTTTAATATTCTTTCATTTCAGATGATGAGGAATACAACTGAGAGCGTTCGGTCAGTCCCACATGACTCGTGTCCTCAGCGGTAATGAGGCTAAGTGGTGCAGATGACCCTTAATGTAAGAAGGGAGCAGCAGAGTGCCTGCTCCAGCATGTCTGCAGGGCCACATCATCCTGTAACTGGAAAGCAGTTACCTACTGCTTCTTTTTCTGTGGAATACAGACAGCTCACTGCTCCATTGGAATGATTCTTACCCATGCATTAGGCACTTTGCTTTTTTATATGAAAAATGTTACAGTGCAATATTATGACACAATACAAAACGTTACAGTATTATTGGAAGAAAAATTTTGCTAAAGAGCGTAGCAAGCCTACCTTGGAGTTTGATCAAACTGTTGTATAAGTAAGCAAACTTGAGAAAAGACAGCAGGGGTCCCATAATTTCTGTTCATACAGAAATTAGGAGTATCTGGGTATCCCTCACTAACGGAACCTAGTGTATAAGAGTAAGCACCTGCCTTCAGGGCATGAGGTAGAGCTCTTCAGGCTGCTAAGACATTTGAGATACAATCTGAAAAAACACTTAGCACTCTGCCCCGATCCAACAGAGGACTTAAGCAACTCTGAACTTCAGAGTCATTGCTGGCTTCATTGGAGCTGCTTATAGGCTTAAAGGCGAGCACACTCTGGCATGCTGTGCTGTGTAGGGACAAGTGGCGTGCCACTGCATGCCACCCTGCAGAACAGAAAATACATCAGTGCTGCAGCCCAACATATAAATTATTGCTGCTTCAGCCACTGCATTTTAAAACAAACAACCACTTTCAGCGGAATGGATGCTCTCTCCTATCCACAGGAAGCAATATAGGAAGACAAGATGCAGACTGAGCCAAGTGTCTTCTGCAAATAGCAAAGGCTCTCCCACCTCCTCATCATTTTGAATAAAAAATTAATCACAGATGGAAAGTTCTGATTTTTATCCTTGGACATTGGTGAGAGTTTTGAAGAGAGTGAGTAGCTCTTTTCACCTCCGTATGACATGTTTGTGGAACTGATTGCTCAGCCATCGGCTGGGTAGAAACTTTTTTCCTATCACCAAGCTATGCTCGCAAGTAGAGTTGCACTCACATCCTTGCAGCAAGATTGGTAACTGAATGGACTATGAGAGCCCGCACTACTTTCTAACATCTTTAGACACACAGTCCTCCTCAAAATGAACCTAGTGATGGGAACTTTGTGCTATAACTAAATGTGAGTCTAAACTTTGTCACCAATCTTCAAAGATATTTTAGTACCTAACTCCTACTGAAATCAATGGAAGTTGGGTACCTAAATAGTAACTAAGTGCCCGTGTAGCTCTGACAATCTGCGCCTTTGATCTCAAAATCTGTCAGTCCAGCTCATTACAACCTCTAAATTTACTTTAAAAAGTATACAAGGTATGAATTAAGGATAAGATTAATTAATAGTGGCATTAACTGTAGCAAAGCAAAGAGACAGATTGCACTGACAGATAAACTAGAAAGGATAATGGATTTAATGGCATGTGTTCTAATGGAAAAAAATAACCTACTGCATGAGACTGTCATATCTAAAAAAATGTGTCTACCATTTACAGTTCATATAGGGACAAAAAGTTTTATACACTAGCAGTATATAAATCACTGAAAAGAGTAAGCTAAGATCTTTAAAGTAGCAATGATATATTTTCCCCTCTGGAAGCTCTAGCCCAATTTTGTATCTACAGCATCTCTCTCTGGCTCAAGGGGCTGACCTATCTCAAACACTCAGTGCTGGGGAGGGGTGCATCCTGACTGGAGACACCCAGTCTCTCTGAGCAAACACCCATCGTGGAGCAAGCATGAAACCTCTTATATTCATTTACTACTACATAACACAGGGAACTCATCATTTAACCTACTAGCTGCCGTAGTTATCATTTAAAGTATGTCTCCAAGCAGGGTAAGGACAGAGCCCCTAAATCAAGACTCAGGATTTGACCAGTGGCAGTGAGCCAGAAAGTTAGACATTCCTAGTCCAGATATCTCCTATGTGGGATTTTCATGTGTGCTAACCACTGAGATAACAACTACAAAGCTGAACAGGATGTTACCTCCTCTTCATCACTTTTCTTGACCATGCTGTGGATCTCCATGAGGAAACTGGATAAAGTTAAAAGCTATTGAGGCTAAGATGCTTCTGGCTGTGTATACAAGCAAAAATTTAGGAGGTTTTTTTACAGGACCTTGGTGATAAGCAGAGAAGAACTTTGAGGATGGCAGCTTTGGTCCTATCATCATTCAATGATGCAGGATGATACTGCAGCCTCTGAGCTACCTCTGGGCTCTCACTGCAATGCCAGCTGTCATACTGCAAGCATCACACCTGTGTCAGCACAACACTAAGCTCGAAGATACAGTGCACTGATATGGCTAAACTGCCTTCAGACCCAAGCTAACATTTCCGGTTATGTCTGTGCCAACTTGGTGCTCTTCACCTATGCTGCACGGTGCAGGGCAAGCATGTATTTCTGTTGGATTTCTTTGTAGACCTAGTTTTCAGTGCTTTCTTCACAGGATTCTTAGCTGCTTCTCTGAATCTGACTTCTTGATTAATCCAGATGATTAGCTCTACAAATGCAGACATGGTGGAAGATGCTAAATTTAAAAATTAAATATAATTGAATAAGATAACTGTCATACAAATTTATAGTCAAGCTGATATAGAATGCAATACATGGCGGCAGCAATAATTTTATGTGGAAATGATGAGGTGAAATCTGTGAGACTTAAGGGGGATGGGGTTTCATCCTAAACACTTAGAAGCAGTAAGCAAGTGCCTAAGTGTGGTGGTTGCAATTGGTCCCAACTTGCTGTTAACATTCCAATTGCGCTTTTTCTGACAGTTCAAAAGTTGAGGGGGGAGAATAAAAGAGAAAAAAAAAAAGGAAGCCTTTGTAATGATATTAAAATGGTTGGTTTCAGTTTCGTGTTCCCATGGCATTCAATTTAAGCAGCTGGATAGTGAAGAAATGGCTAAGGAACAAAGTGCTGATACATGGGCTAGATCTCCAGGTATGATGGCTAAGTGCACAGTCCAGTTTGGGGAGGGAGGGAGGGAATGCACAGGAAGAGGAACTCTTACCTAAGCCCTCTCCTTGTCCTGGGGCTGCTGTGTGCAGGGCCAGCCCTCAGGCACAGGTTAGAGCAGCCCAGAGGCCACCTTGCTAAGTAGACAGATCCCTCTGCAAGCCAAAGATTACTCCCAGAAGAATGTTATTGACTGCTGTGTTCAGTTTGGTTTTAAATGATTCATGTACTAATTGAGCTTCTACTACCTACCATCTGAAATATCATTTGACCTCCCTGTCAGGGAACACAGTCTTTTTCCAGCATCCTGACAATTGTCATTGTGTAATTGACCACCACAACCAAAAAATAAACAAGTGGCTGCAGAATGAATTTTGCTGATTGAATTTCCTGTGTGAGAGTGATCAGGTAAATATAGTGCTACAGCTGATTTTTTCAAGCAACAAAACTATGGAACGCTTCAGGGCACCAATGAAATAGGCAGAAACAAGAACCTAGGACAAATTGGGAACAATAGTCCCCAGTGAATTACTTGTTCAAATGCCCTAGCTCATGCTAGTAACAGAAAAAAAAAAAAAAACAACCCGAACAGTGGACTACATATGTGGTCTTCTTCATAATTATTTGCTAAACCCAAGAATACCTGAAAGATGAGGTAACAAAGGAAAAGAAAGGTAATTTAAAGGCTTCCTGCCTGAATCACTCTGACAAATGTCCAGTTGACTGGTGGGTCTGTATTTCCAGTATGTATATATTAACTGAAAGAATCCCTTCTTCTCTCTCATTTGTTTTTTATTTATTTATGTATTTATTTTTTCTGTGGTATTCAATGCATCTTTAAACACTTCTTTATATTTGGGCACTGCATCTATCTTTACAAGCACTCATCTGTGCCACAAAATGTTCGGCACAGATCCTTTTCTTTCCAGAACTTATTTATCTTATCCCAGAGGATAGGTTTGCTTTGGTGCCCCAGATGGTGATAAAGTGTGGTAAAACTAAAGTATCCCTCTGTAAAACCTCAGATTGCAGGGAGATGGCTGCAGTGGCCTCCAGTGAGTGTCCAGGACATCTAAGGGGACACTTGCTGAAGTAACTAGACAGAAGACTTCAAGGGACTAACTAGAAATGCATTTCCTTAATAGCCTGGCATCTTCCCCTACTCTTTCTTGAGAAAGGAATGTCAACTTTTAGCCTTGAAGAAAGGACTGACTACATATGTGAAATCCCATTCAAGACCCAACTTGAAACTTCATGAACAGTGAGCTGTTCTGGTCTTAGCTTTGAGTTGGATGAGGGTTTTGTTTTGGTTTGATTTTTTAATTCCTTTATTTCTTATAGAAAGAGTAGTTGGGGCACCTGATATGACTTACATGAGGCAAAATTGTCCACAAAACAACTGGAAGAGCAAATGGTCAGTGGAAGCAGAGAATCATTGTGATTCTGCTATTTTTGTCTATACAAATGCATCAAGAGAGGGAGTTATCTGGAGCCAGTTTGTCCCCAGGGCTCGTACACTGACAAACCAATACCACTTCAGTACCAATAACTGACTTTAATCTCCAAAACCTTACAGGCTTGGCCAGCTTCTCTGTGCCTGGGAAACATTTTTCTTTTCAGCCAGACCTTCAAGGGCCAGTGCAATGGAGTTAGATGTGTGTGATACTGTATTTGGCCTCATGCATTCTGCCAGCTTCAGTGCGAGCTTCAGTGTGAGCCTCTGGGTTTCAATGTGAGACTGCTCCAGATCTTGGCTCTCTCTCCCCCAATGGAGAAGTCCATCTGCCTCTCCAGGGTTCATGGGAGCTGGACATGCCTTGGGGAACAGCATAGGCCACAGATCACTCATGCCTCCTCTAGAAGACAGGAGGATTAGGAGGTCACCAGGCCATAAATGCTAAAAAACTGCACAACCCTAGTCTGTATGTTTTTCTTAGAGAGGTGATCAAAGCAAAATAAGGATTACACAAACTGAAAGACAGACACATTGAGGTCAGTCAGCTTAACGTATTGACATGCATATAACCAAGAGAATCTGTTGTTCTTTGTATTAGGTCTTACACAACTGTCAAAGAGGCAATATCTATCTGTCTCGTGTATAAACTGTATAAAATGATATTGAGACTTACAGGTATATTAATCTTATCAGGCACAGTGAAGAAAAAAAATAACAGAAATTAAATGCATAATTTTGAACCAATTTGTTTGTCACTTCGTTTTATTATAACCCATGTCACTTTCATAAAATAAAGAAACTGACTCAGTAGAACACCCACCTAATTGCGTGTCAAAAAGATTTAAACCTAGGATTAAGTGATCTGATGAATCAGAACTTTACTTACTAGAGTTCTGAGCATACTAACAAAAGACTAGAAAGTGAAAGTAGAAATATATTTGGTCTTCCAAAAAACCTTTTTAGTTTATCAAATAACTCAAAAGCTATAAGGGTAAAGGTAATAAACTGTCTTTCTCTTAGTAAGAGACAAAAAAGAGAAACAGCAGTGAGCAAGTGAATTTCAGCACAGTTAAAAAGACAAGTAAGAAAACATTGTTCATGTTTCTTGGTGATATGAAAATGGGAGCAGGGAAGAGGAAGAAAACTCTAATTGTTATCTTTGAAACCTATGGTAGCAAAACTAAAAACAAGTTTTCACTGAGGAACTGTGCATAAGAGCAGGATATTTTTTTCTGTCAATGTGTTTGCCTTCTGTCTCACCTCCATGTGATGGTTACTTTTCATCTCTAAACTCAGCATGCTCTTTAGTCACCTGCCTTGCTGGGCAGCAGCTATGGGGAGTCCCACAGCAGGGGATGGGAGTGGTCCTGTGGCAGCGCAGTGGTCATAGTGTCAGACCATGCTGGAGCCCAGCACCCAGGGGAGCCCTAACCTAAGCCACTGTCTTCCTTCCCTACTTGAAACTTTCTTTGATATATTCCTAACAATTGCATGCAATTACAACAATTAGGGAAGTCAGGACCTGCAGGTTGCATACAGCCACTGCCTCCAGTCCTGCAGTATTTTGTCTCTGACTTTGCTCATTATCTCTGTGTCAACTTTGACAGTCCTTACTTTTCATA
This sequence comes from Pterocles gutturalis, assembly GCF_000699245.1. Classification (NCBI taxonomy): domain Eukaryota; kingdom Metazoa; phylum Chordata; class Aves; order Pterocliformes; family Pteroclidae; genus Pterocles; species Pterocles gutturalis. The sequence goes on along the minus strand of NW_010100513.1, from coordinate 47,491 downwards.
GTATCTTTCTGACCAAAGATAAAATGGAGATTTTTAAATTTACTGCTTTTGATCTTTGACTTATTCATGACAAGATGTCAGAAGGATATTAATAACCTAATTTTTTAGGTTACAACCCAAATGTTTCATAAGAACTCCACAGGTCAAAGATTTGTATAGGAGATGAATAAGAAATTGAGATGCCATATTTCTACCACAGAACCCTCATACACATCAGCACACAAAATAATCCACAGCTCCAATTCATCTTAGTGGGACAAAAGCAATCTAAAAGAGAAATAAAACCAACTCCATATTACTAGAAAGAATTGAACTCTGATGTATATTGATGTTCAGACCCTTCAGAATAATATTTTTTGATAGAAAAGGTTCTGTTGCAACATTTTTAGGCATTTATTTATTTTAAATGTGTATGTTTGTGAGTTTATTTAAATAAAGTATGTGTATTATGCTGCATACATATATGAATTATGTTTGTAATACACATATGAATTATATTTGTATATGTTTTTGTATTACATTGATCAACTATCATATGCACAGGAAGTCTGGCACAATGTTTTAGCAGGTTCAACTCCTTAGTTCTCTGGGCATTGAATGAGCATTGAATCATTCCAACTGTTTCAGGAGCTTTAGGAAGAAACTGGCCCCTGCATGGACCAATATAATTTTACATCTTATGCATATGTGGTTATATATGTATAAGTTAACCTTGGCTGGATGTCAGGTGCCCACCAAGTTGCTCTATCACACCTCTCCTCAGCAGGACAAGGAGGGGAGAAGATAAGACGGAAAAAAATTTGTGGGTAAAGATAAAGGCAGTTTGATAAAGTGAAGCAAAGGCTGTGCACCGAAATAAAGGAAAACAAAGATTTTATTCTCTACTTCCCATCAGCAGGCTATGTCCAGTCACTTCCTGAGAAGCAGGGCTTCAGTACCCATAGCGGTTACTCTGGAAGAAAAACTTCGTAAAAATTAATGTCCCCTCTCCTCCTCCCTTCTCTTAGCTTCTATTGCTGAACAGACGTCATATGGTATGGAATATCCCTTTGGTCAGTTTTGGTCAGCTGTCCTGGCTGTGTCCCCTCCCAAGATCTTGCCCACCCCCAGCCTACTGGTGGTGGGGAAAAAGTTGGAGCACTGCCCAGTGGTAGCCAAAACACTGCTGTGTCATCAACACCTCTCTAGCTACCCATACAAAGCACAGAACTGTGAGGGGTGCTATGGGGAAATTAACTCCATCTCAGACAGACCAAATACAGTAGAGAATTAGATTAGATATTAGGAATAAATCCTTCACTGTGAGGGTGGTGAGGCACTGGAACAGGTTCCCCAGAGAAGTTGTGGACACCCCACCTCCGGAGGTGTTCAAGGCCAGGCTGGATGAGGCTTTGAGCAACCTGGTCTGGTGGAAGTTCTCCCTACCTGTGGCAGGAGGGTTGGAAATAGATGACCTTTAATGTCCCTTCTGACCCAAACCATTCTATGATTCTATACCCAAACTTAGATATCCAGAACAAAATAAATGTGTCTTCTGTCTTCCATGGAAATTACAGATTACTGTACCACCTAAAGACACTGCTTTTTTCCCTCATAATTATAAAAGTTTAAGACATTATAGACTATCACCCTAATTTATACACTGAACTATACCGAAATTTGTGAGGATGGCCCTAGAGTAATTCAGGAGGTAGTACACAGAAAGCTATTTCTGGCCTAGCCAGTTTGCAATAAGAGACCTTCCCTTTCTGTAACACTGTTCATTGTAGACACAGACGTAAAACAATATTCGTGCTATTCACAGGCATATACTAAAATGCAAAAAGTCATCTATTACATATTAGATCTTGCATGCTATAAATAGTCACAGTATCTGTAAATATCTAAGTGACCATATTACACTTGTGCACCTGAATGAAAAATAGGTATAAAGAGGATTAAAATGGTAGCCACAAAGCTCACTGAGGATTGCTTTATTATATCATTGATTGTCATGGTCAGTTTCCACAATTTTGGATTTGGGGAGAAAGCTGAACATTTAAGGCAGGAAGAAAAAGGGGAAGATTTTACATCTCAAGGAAGAAAAAGTTGATACAGAAATAACGTACAAATATAGCAAGATTCAAAAATGGCCTTCAGAAAAAAAGTGCCACAAAAGCAAAACGTAAAATCCCAAACAAACCCGGTTCCTACAGATTTGTGCCAGAACTGAATTCATAGAAGTATTCTCAGGATTGGGGTTTTTTGTTTGTTTGGTTGGTTTTTTCCTTGTCTTCCTGAGATACTGAAGTACTGGTACTTCTTGTACCAGTTCTGCCCATCCCAACGAAAGAAGCAGGTGCTCAGAAGGTCTGAAAGACAAAAGCCATCTGATTTCAAGAGGGAAACATACCTATTGAAGCAAGTAAAGTATGCCATGCCAGGAAATTGATTATTTTATAATAAAATGAAATAATAATACAGTTATATAACACATCACATTCAAACACTGAAATGAATGATGTTTGAACAGTAAATTTCAAAAGGTTATACTTTAGGAGAACAAACTCAGTTCTGTGATAAGCCAGTATTTATTATAATAGACATGGCATAGGTTTACATGGTTAAACAATTACTGCTGATATAAAACAGGTCCAACATGCTTTACAGAATGCTCATTGTCTTGGCAAATATTGTAGACTCCATGATTCCCAGAATTTTTTGGTATGTATTCAGTACCACTGTGTGAACCAAGTATTATACTCTTAAAGTGCAAGAACCTAGTCTAAATGAAGAAGGTTTTAATACAGTGTTTCTTCTTCCAGTGTTGGAACTTTGAACATTAGCTACAATCAACTCATTCTTCTTCTGTATAGATTACTTGACAAAAGATATTATTTCTCAGTGAAAACAGGCCATATGCACAAGTTCACAATGTCCTTGACATAAGCTACAGGGAATCCCTTACTTCTCCAAACAAGCATGTAACACTGCAAGAAGAGTATGTGAAGCAGCCTCACAGCTCATCAGTTCTAATTCTGGACTAATAGAATGGGATGACGTTTTATTTCAATGGAGCTCCAAGGACCGATCAGACAACAACCAAGGACCCTCACGGCTATGGAGAGAACAGTCTGCTGTAGTGAGACAACCTGTCAATAAAAAAAATTTCTGATTCTTGCATGACCATTTTATATTCTCTTTTACCTTCACCAATCCCAACAAAAAGCAATTTAGGAATGGGCAAGGAAGTACGGAACTTTTCCTCTTTAATTCTGAAATTTCCTCTGAAACTGGACTCCGTTGTTTATCATCAAACTTCATGACATCAGGCTGATGCTTTTTATGTGTGATACATGTTCATAGCCTCTGTGCAGTTCTTCCAAAACTAGTATTTTTAACCTCTAAAATAATCTACCCAATTCCTAAATCTCAGGGCTTGCTTTTGGTATTCACATCAGAAAGCCAATAACATACAACTGGCCTTAATTAGAAAACATTTGGACAGGCTCAGTAAAAGAGGAAAACTGAAAGGATGTGTTGACCTTACTTGCAAATGTAGTCAGAGTCACACAGACAGGGCCATTGTGTGGTCAAAATTTTGTGCTCTGCTTCCATACATTAGAAAGGCTTCCTAGCAATCTTTGGTACTTTTCATGAAGAGTTGCTACCTTTATTGGGTTTTTTTTTTTTTTATTTCTTCCATTTTGTAAGAGCAGAAGAAGTTCTGGAGAACTTTTCTTACAGTTTGGATAAATAAACTCACATTCAAGTCTGGTTAGTATTTTTCCATGAGTTAAGAATTTTACTTGGTCTCTTCTGTCTGTAAAATGTGATTAATTTTAAATTACATAATGACCCAAACAGCACTTGAGACTAAACTGAAATATTTTATTAAATATATATCTATATATATCGATTTTAACCAAATGTAAGCTTTTTAGATAAAAAGACTCTTTAATCCATATTCAGTACACAACTAACTTTGCTAACTTCGATCATACAAAGACAAAGATATCTTGTCAGAGATGAAATACAGAAGTGAAAAGCGGTGAAAAATGAATTAAGTGACATTACACCAGTTGAGCTTTGTTGTCCTTGCTGTACTACACTAGAACAAGCACTTCTTGCTAATATGATGGAACAGCTCAACAATTTTCAGGCACAAAGACTACTTGAGGGAAAATTCAATAAGTAAGCTAAGAATACCAAACTGTAATCAGGCCTTGGGGAAGAAGCAGTATTGAAACACAACTTTTTTTTGACAGTTTTGAGTGTAGCGCTGGTGGTTTGTTTCAAAAACTGTCAAAACGATGATAAGTGGTCTTAGGAGTCTGCTTTGACTCTTAAACCAAATAATCTGGCTGCCTTCTTGGTATTAGTGCTGCTAGCAATTTTAAAAGTCTGCTTTTTGAAAGAGAAGAGATGTTAAAATAGAAAAATGACTATGCTGAATGTAGTGTAATTACTTTTCATGACATCCTCATTGGAATCAATAGGATTGACTAATTAAGACATCTAAGCTGAAATCAATAGGATCTGACAGCTAACACCTCCCTGTAGCAATAAGCCAGCATATGCATCTCTACTGATGTGAAAATTAGCCAATCCTATTTCTATCACTGTTCAGGAATCAACATTTTCCCTAACAACAAAGACATTCCATACCTAATCTACTCCCCACATTCCAAAATCAAAGCTGCTGAAACTGATATACCTTCTGTTTTGGAGTGCACATTTACAGTTTGTTACAAAAGAGCTTTGATAGGCCTGATGTTTGTGTTCTCCTTCGTAAGATGCCAGTGGACTATAACAGACTGTAATGTATGTTCATGCCAAAGAGCATCAAATGCAGAGCCAGCAGTCCAGAATTGGGGAAAAAACCCACATCCAATACCTGCTTTTTGTTTTATTCTTTCATTAATGAAGCTTTAATGGAAAAGCTTATGGGTGGATAGTTTCCTCCCAGATCCTTCACTGAGAGTTTTCTCTGCCTTCCAGCAAGTGTTCAGTCTTCCCCCAGTGGATTTCTGGAGATCTATGCAAAGTTCATCCTGCATTACTCCTGAACCTATCATCAGTGCACAGTAAAATAGGTTCATAGAAATCATGCCACCTTGAGGCTTTCTTGAGTTGGAAAGGGGAGAGAGATAAGGAAAGAATCAAAATACAACTTGTCCTGTCCGATGGACATGCCACCTGAGGTTTGTTTTTCTGCTAGTTGGGTTCTGAGTTTTGTTGGAGTTCTTGTTAATTTTTAATTTCTAGGCCGAACGAAGAGCCAATAACATTTTCCATCTTTACTTTGCAGTGAGGCTGTGACTGTTCTTCAGACCATATTGGTGAGCAGGATAGCCTTCATTAAACCAGGTGCACACCTTTTGACATTACACGTAAGTGACCTTAAAGACAGATCAGGAAATTAAAGGAGTGCAGAACACATCAGATTTTTTTCTGAATTATACTGCTGTCCCTAGAATTTGCTTCATATCTATTAATATCCTGATTTTTTTTTTCCTTCCAAGTTGCTGTTGGGTCTTTGCACAGTTTATTTTGCTATTTAATGAATGGCCAAATGAGTATTATTTGCTTTAATACAGTTGTCAGTAGCAGACTAGAACTATATCTTCCAACCACTAAAGGTCACTGTAAACAATCATTTAAAGACATTTTAACTGCTCACTGTGGACTATACACATTTTCCCTTTCTCTCAGGTATAGGCACGTTTACTTGGAGGAAGAGTATGAATTGAAGCATGCCTGCATGGGGCCCATGTACTTTGACTCATGAATTCTCAAGATAAAACTCAGATATTTTTAAGAATCCAAAGTAACAGCATGTCCTATCCCAATTATAAAGTACAAACCAATGCAAAATGTATTATAAATCACAATCTCTTGTACCAAATTCTGTCTTTGTAATTTCTGAGCGAAAGTGCTTCCATAATTTCCTGTCCTCCAAGGGATTTTGCAGATGCCTGGATATCAACAAAAAAGAGGTTATATGATTCATATTGGAGAAGAACTCAAGTCCAGATGCCCTAAGCAAGCAGTAAATCTTGATATTGGACACATTCAAAAATTACTGTAGTCATAACTTTCCTTCCAAGAAATTTCTTTGTACCTGCATGTAATATTTGATTTGGGCTTAAATTTGAACATGTGTAGAATGATTTATCTTGAACTGGGCTGGCAAGAATATCCTTTACAGTGGGTGTTTTTCTTATTTATGTAATGTTTGCCCTGGCTTTGTTCAAGTCAATGGAGTTTTTCTATTGCATCAGACCCCAGAGAATTTAAGCACCACTGCTGATCTCACCTGCAGTAACATGGCTTGGAATGAGAGGATGGCATTCAAGTAGAAACTTCCAGCCTGCTTAGGAAACCATGCTGAACCTGATTCAATAGCCTCTGACCTGTCCTTTTCTAAAAGTACCACTGCTGAAACAACTTCACCATGTTGTTCAATTACAGCATTTTCGTCAAAACTATGGCTACAAAGGAGATCAAATTACCTAGCAAATTTGAAAAGATGGTAGAATACAAAAATTTTGAAGTGGAATGAGACAAATTGCATTGTAAACAATCACAGGAGATGCCATAACGTACTCTCCCTTTTTCCATTTTAGTAAGAGAAGGTCTCATAGGCTATGGACTTCAGAGTGATTCGCACAGTTTCTCATTTTTTTTCCCTTGTGTGTCTTTTGGCAAATCTCTTCGCCCAGGTAGTTATTAGGTTCCTCAAAATAGGCTTCAAAAAGTTCTCGGGTACCCACCTCAATATCTCTGTCTAAGGTTCTGTAGGAGAATATGGAGCTGCGTAAGAGCTAACACTTCCCCAGAACAGACACATTGCTTAGAACGAGAGCTAGTGAAGCATGCATCCAAAATATGTTTCCTGAACAATATTTTTGGCTTGTGCATCCAACACAACTGTAAGTGCTAAGATCACTTCCCTTGGGTATGGAGAAAACCAAATTCAGATCCCTATTCTGCTTTTTTCATGGCAGTAGGCTAACACAAGACCTTCCGTATGACAGATGAAAAATGCTGGATTAAGGAGACACTCCCTTTTTTCTTACAAAATAATTTATAAAGGACTGAATAGCTCCAATAAGATAAATTTACACTTCACTGGAAAGCCAAGTTTTTTTAGATTAAGGTACACACAGGGAAACTGGCAGAGATATGCTGAAAATTCTTGGTCTAGCTCCAGCAGAGGCAGAACCTGAATGCAGATCTCCTACCTCTCTGCCAGTGCTTTAGACTTCAGTTTACCCTGTGCTCTTTCTGTCATTTTCTTTGCAAAAGGGCAATCCAGGTTTAAGTTCATGAGTCTCAGGGAGGGTTAATGACTGAGGATTCCATTAGGTGATGGCTTAACTTTGCAGTACAGCATCTCGTTACTTTTAAGGGGCCAACCCTTTAAGTTTCTCCCTGTCTCTTTTTCCTTGTCCATAACAATGGGATATTGGTGCTTCTCACATCCTACAAGTGTAATTATAAAATTGCAGGAACAAGGTTAATGGGACCATGTAAGTTCTGTGCATGGATATCTAATAACACAATAGCCCATGAAGATAGTGAGCCAGGGATTCACAAAGGCTGAAATGAGAAACTAATTAAAAAGAAACACCCCTGGGTTACAGACTCCACTAGGCACTTCTTTTCTTGAGGTTCCAGGTGTTCAGTGTAAGATGAGCCATAACAGAGGTGCTATAGAAAAGTCATTTCTGTGTCTGGAAGGGTGGAGGATTTCTGTAACAGTTAAGCCCATAACATGTGAGTTTTGTAACGATAAGGCTGTTGCTAATATCTTCTTCAATCTCTGTGATACCAAGGAAGGAGCTTCATACTTGAAATATAGTACAAATACTATAAATAAGGTAAAAAAATAGTTCTACATCAGCATTCCCATAAAGTATTTTCATCAATTCAGTAAAATAAGAGTCTATAAGCTAAGCATTACATAGATTGAATAATAAGGTACAGGTGCCATGGCTTAAGCCTGCAGAGTTCTGTGATACTTCTCAGGAGAATACCTTCCATTTTAAGTGTATTATATTCATTATTCCTTTCCTCCCCCTCCTTTCTTCCTACATTTTGATTCATTTTGAGGCTCCTTCTTCCTCACATGGCCTTTTATTTTCAAAATAAGCCATTTGTGCAGTATCTTTTCAAATGCCTTTGGAAAATTTAAATATATAATGCAGCTACATTCTCTTTATCTGTCATGCTAGCAATATCTTCAAAAAGTCTAGTGTATTTGTAAAGCAAGAGCAGCTCTCCTAGCATTCTTACTGCATCTTGTTAACTAATCCCCTTGTCACCACCTCACTTTCACTTTCTTCTGTCACAGATTAAGCCATCAACAATCCTGTAATTCGAATGATCTGGTTTCCTTCTTTTTCTGTGAAGTGACATTAACTCATATTTGAGTTGTAAGAAGGCTGCATAGTTTTCACCGAACAAAATATAATCAAATCTTACTTCTTTTAAACGCTACTCGAGTGCTTTGCTAGTTACTATGCAATGCTGTCAAGGATATTTAAGAACCTAGACAGAAGTAAAATGCAGATCAGTTAAGATGTGGGATCCAGACCCTGATGAAGTCACCATTTACTTTACTACCATGGCACTAACACATCCTCCTTTGCTGGGAGCAGCTAACTTGATTTTCCCATGTCCTGGGGAGGTTGAAGTAGAGCTCCTTGACTGTCTTGTTAAACTGAGGAGAGAGAAACAAGGCTGATATTATCCCATAAAAACCCTTCAGAAATAAAGCCTCCCCAACACAACAGAACTGAGCAGGTATTGGTGATGAAAAGAATACAGGAGGGACTGTGGAGTCGCCAATAACTAGGCTTTTAGGCTTTCTGGACTGCTACAAACTGGAAAGTGCTACTAGCAGGCACAACCAGTCCAAGTACAAATTAAAGCCATAAGCATATGCTACTGACTTGTTACAAACAGGAAACAATGGACCATAGAAGCAACAATGCAAGAAAGTATAGTTTTAACAGGCAATCCCATTTTCTGGCTGACTAGGGTCATTTGACCCTCATCCTTGCTTTTTACAGTGTGTCCAAAATAAACAGAAGTTTTGTGCAATGCACAGCTTGCTAGGGGATCTTGCAGATGGAGATAGAGGACTGGTTCCCTGATATATTAAAATTAATTTAGCTGTGCAAAACAATTGTAAATATTTTCCAACTCAACTTGACAGGACTTTATATCCCTCTTGCTTTTTATGATGAAGCACACTTGACAATAAGAGGAAAAGACAACAGAGAGCAAAGCCATAGGAATCAGCCCCAAATATCAATTTAATACCTTTTTCCTGACTGACCTACACAAAATCTCTGAACAGCCTTTAAGACCTTTAATTTCTTTAACTTCTTTCGTCTCTTCAAGATTTTTGAAATTGGGAACTCCAAAGTCACTAGTTTCACATAAAAATTACATCTTAAAACTTTGTGGGAGACCTTAACTGCATCCTTTGGAAAGGAGGTGATGTATAGTAAGGAAAAATCACTATTATGATCTCACATAAGACTGGTGAATCTTGTTCAGCATAGCATGCTTTATCATCTCTTGTATAGTGAAACATCCTTTATAATCTTTTATAAGGTAACATGGAAGATACATCAGTGTGAAAATGTTATGCACTATAGGCTTTTTAAAAATACACCTCCCTCCCCCTCAGATATGACCAATACACAGTTTTAAAAGGCTAGCAAGTTTTGTTTTGTTTTGTTTTTTTTTTTATGTGCAGTTTGAGGACTAATCTATACACTGTTCCTTGCTTAGGCCAAAATTCAGCTTTTATCAAGAACTGTTTTGTTTCTGAATGTCTTCAACATTTAGATTTACATAAATTTTTTCTTGTTTATGTGTCTTTCTGGTAACACTTGGAAAGAGCTGCAAAACTTTTACAGCCTAAATAATTTAATTTTAGGAAGAACCAACACTCAGGTAATTTCAGCCCACAAAACAGGTATGCCAGGAAGTTATGAAGGTCTGAATTTGATATGATGAACATTAAAAGGGTTGCAACTGATTCTGTATTGTAATGGAGTCTGTACCAACAGTGTCCCATGCTGAGAAGGAAGACTCATGTTTTATGCATCTGATTCATATGATGGCAGGAAAGACACACTCTTGAAGACAGAGATGTGTTGCAGTCGTGTTGTTGAGAGTGGGGAATGCATAGGAATTTCTCCAGGAGAAAAGAACAGTGTCTGGAGCTGGGAGATAAAATATATATAGCTAAGTTGTGTTTCTAGTCAGAACTCTCATGTTTTCACTGCTCTGGCTGTACAAATCACGATATGTAAGAGCCTGTGTTACAGGATACAACTAATGGTGGGGTCAAACAGCAAGGAAGGGTGAGGACACTCACCCATAGACAGGGATTGTACGAAACCTCACAGCTTGTGGGGACAGACCTTTGCCTACCAGAACCAAGGGGCATGGTGCCTCCTTGCCTGGGAAGTGTTGTTGTATGCGCCTTTCTACCTTATTGCAGAAAACCCTCCTACAAACTTCACATTTGGTGATAGGGACTTGGCTGGTCACTAGAGAGAGGGCTTGGAGATAGTCCACTGTTAAGGAGGCTCCCACAGCAGCTTTTCGTCTCCACCACTGAGTACCTGTGGGACCAAATGTAAATTCTGCCTTCTCTAGGCCTCAGTTTCCCCATTTGCCAACTGGCAACATCTAATCCATGCCATTGCCACAGCTCTTGAAGGTCTCTGAATATAAGAAGCAGCTTAGTGCAGATGTCTACTAAATAAGACATTAGAAGGGGGTTATAAAAACTGTGTGGCCCAGCTCCAGAAATGTGTCTGGGCACAGACAGAGATTTGCAGGGCAGAACAGGCACAGAGCAGTCGCACACAGTGGGACCCAACTGTTTATTATTATTTTTCATGCTATTTTTCTGCTTTTGTAGCTCTGTTTTTTATTTTGAGCACTAGCCGTTGGATGCAAAGGCAATTATTGCCCCTGCATGGAAGTTGTGCTTTTTCATTTCCATCTCTTTTATTACGGCAATTGAATTCTCATCACTAACCCATATTCCTCCTTATCCCTATAGGATATAGACTTTTTCAGTTCTTCTCTCCATTGCTCCATTGTATTGATCAAGCGATTTGCAACCTGTCCTTCCTTTAGTGTCATTTCAAACTTCTGTCTCTCTAGCCTCCTATCTCTCCCAGGCAAATATTTGGTGGATGCAATCTTCTCCACTATAGCATGGGATTATTTATGTATTTAAATGCCACATTACATGCATAAATGGATGCATGGTATACAGAAATTAATGAAGAATCTCCCAGTAGGTGCCAGGCAAACCCTATTGTTATTATAAAGGCAAATGAGACAGAAGGATGGCTTAAAAATATACAAATAAAGTTAACCATTAAAAATGATAGAGAGATTTCTAGAGAACAGTCCTAATAATTGTCTCCTTCAGCAGTCAGAACAACAACAAAAAAGCCCAAGGAAAGAGAAAAATCTGCCCCTCTGTAGGAGGAAACACATTTATTCCATTTCTCCTGGAAAAGCTTGAATGGTCAAAATCGGATCAGTTTTATACCGATGTAACACAAGCAGGGAAATAAATGAAGGCTTGTAAGAGCTTTTTCAACTTTCTGTTGACTAGAATATAGATGTATTTTTAAGTACTTATACGTAAAAATAAAGTATATATGTATTTATGAGTGTTTGTTGTTTTTTTTTTTACACAGACCTCCTGCTTTAGAAACCAAACGAGTATCTGAATTGTTCTGGCTGTGCTCTTCATCCTTCCATAGGTCTCTGCATTCCTGAAGTTGGGCTAGACTGCAAAGGGCTGCTCACAGAGGCTTAACTGCAGGACTGGAACCTTGATGTACAGTATATGCGAGCTCTTGTTAGAGAGATTCACTCCTGAGAAACCTGCCAACCTCTAATGTTTCCTAGCATTGAATTTAAAGATTCTTCATGAAGTGTTGAAATAAAACCTGTTCCTTGCCTTTGATACCAAGCCTTTTCACACACATATTTGCACTTAGTACCTCCCTAAGTTTGCACAGGAGCCAGAGTCATGAAAGCAGATGAAGAGTAGCTCTGTGCTCCCGTCTGATGTTGGTTCAGATCACTGTAAGGATGTTCTTATAAACAAAGAGCTGCAGGCCATGTCAAAGCCCCTTTCCTCCTCCTAATCCACAGCTCAGTTAAGAAATAACATATTTTTCTTCATTCAGGACTCCTTTTATCTTTTCTCCTCCTCAACTGTCTGTGGTTTTCTCCTCTTTTCTGTCACACTGCTGCTGAATGTTGATGAGAGACTACTTAGGCCAATCCTAAAGTGATTTTGTGTTATTGTTTGTTTGTTGTGTGGGTTGGTTTTTTATTTTTTTTCTTTTCCTTCAGGGCTGGCAATACCTGTTCACTGCATTAAGAATACCAGGTGGCTTAGATAGCCTGGACACTGTACGGTGTCCTATGATGACACCCTTTCTCACCTCTCCTGAGGAAAGGAGATGCATTAGAAGACAGGGCAGAAATGTTTCTCTCAGTGAATCTTGCAAAAGAATAGAACTGCTCTGTCTTCTGTGCCTTGTGAGCAAAAATCACAGAATGGAGTTGTATTGGAGAGGAGAGATAGCAAAGGTTCAGCGCTGGTGTTCTGGGTCAGTAGGTTCCAAATGCACACTTGCTTTTACATCTGTTGCACTGATTTATAAATAAGGTGGAGGTTAACTGTTTTCTGTTTTCCTTTTGCTACAACTTCCTCTGAGCTCAGAACATATGCCTTCTTGATATTATTTCAAAGAACCATTTTTTTTTGGGGGGGGGAGGGTAATTTAACTAGACCTAGTGAAAAGTCCCATTTTAAAATTGTACCCTCTGTGCTCGTTAAAAATGTACAGCACTCATTTCCACTTTACTCCATTTGCTAGGATCTAGCTGTATTTTTAGCAGCAGTGGTTAGTAAAAAAATACATGCCCCAAACTCTTTCTTCCTGCTGTAGCTGTGGCTGCTGGGTGTGCTTGATGGTTGATGGCTTTCTGTGTTGGTTTGCGCTGGAGAGGTGAAAATATTAAAGCCAGCTCTGTAGAACAGAGAGCAAATGAGGTATAGATTGACAAAAAAACTGCCAAGAGAAAATTTATTTAGTTCAAGGGAACTACAGGGAGTCTCCTCCCAGGTAGGGTGAGATTTGACTAACACAGGTGCTTGTATAAGCACCTGCTTCTGTCTGGCATTGACGCACTTCTGGCAAAGGTAGGGAAGGCACAGGAGAAATAGTTGCTTTTCCTTGTATCAGCTGAACAGTCCTTCTTACACCAAAGAGAAACCTTTTCATAATTCCGTCAAAGAAAATGGTATATAGGAATGAGACTTCCCCAAGGCTGTGAGGAACTGTGCTGGTGCCAGTCAGCGGGGCAAAATGTTTGCCCAAGGGTGTTGTAGTAGGGCAGATACCCTGATGTTGCTTTATTAGTAGAACAAAAAGTCTGCTGTGGACTACTTATGTGCAGCCTTAATGGGAAGTATGCAAATCCATCGGCCTCAATGGCACTATTCATGTATGCAAAGTTGAATGCGTGCTTGAGGTCTCTGTTACTTCCACCCAGGCCATTCTGTTGTTAGTTCAACAAAAAAGCAAAGCAGTTCCTCCAGCTTTTCCCTTGGTAACATTTGTGACAGCACTGGTAGAAAAACCTGCAATGGAAAAATGATATTGAATGTTTATAATGAAAAGCGTTCTAGTTTTGTCACCAAAAATGTTAATGGAAAACAATAGTGGAATTATATTTTGGTGACTTTTCAGGAAGCCCAAAGCTTAAAAGCCTGCAATAACTGTGAACAGCAAAAGCTTGCTACAATCCCAGATTTGCATGGTCTTTACAGAACAAGCCATGCTCAAAATCAGATGGACTGCTTATAGGTTGCAAAGACTTCCTTTTGAGTTCAGGCCTCTGAGGTGATGTATTGCAAAAATCACACCTTATTTGAGCAATGGTGGCTTGGAGAATATGGTTCAGAGTGAAATACTGGAACCATCTCTATTACAAAGTAGGCAGCAACAAACATTTCTCAACAGAAGTGTGTAAAAATACAGTGATCTATTTTGCAATGGAAATCTCTATATGAGGCAATTCTGCCATCTTGCAATCACATGCCTAAAGATGTCAAAGCATAGTTTAAAAGCAAGTGGTAAAGTATTAATTTCTTACATCTCCATGTATTTGTCATTTACCCTGAAATACTTAAGTGTTTTTTGCATTGTTTCGAAAAAAAAGTCGTATGTAAATAAAAACCTCTTTTCGGTGCCCATGCTATGTATTTCATTTTATCTGTATGAGAAATGTGAAACTAGGGAATTAATAATTATTTCACTTGGAAAGGTATGAAGCAAATTCCATTGCCTTTGTCTGATTAGAATCTTCCCTGCTGGTTTAATTAAAAATGGCCATGTGACAAGCAAAGAAAGCATCTCTCCTTTGGGGTGGAGGGGGGAGGAGGGAGTGGTATTGTATTTTCCGGTAAACAGTGAAACCTGAAGCTCCAGAGTTGTAAAATTTAAATGCTTAATACAAATGAAAAATGCAGACTCAGGTCAACTATAGACAAATGTCACTAGACTGGATGCAAAATGCACTGCAGGCAGAAAAGATGACATTTATCAGTCATCCATACATCAGTAACTAAAACAATTTTAGGGTTGTCTAGACAGGCATCTATTATTCCTCAAATTTAAAAGCTTTAGTAGAAAGACAACAGCAAATGCTCTATTTATATTTAGGGCTTTTTTTTACAGAAGAGACAAGATAGGGAAAGGAAAAATTATAGTTTTCAAAATGAAAAGTATGAATTTGCTTTTCTTTCTTTCTGTCTTTTTTTTAATCTTTTTTGCTGTCTGGGTAAAGAAAATTTTCTTGGCATGTTCTGAAGGCAATTTAAGTGAATTATCAGAGTGTGCATGCAATGCTGGCTGTAATTATTACAGTACAGCCCTGTAATATTGAGCTTAATTACTGTGTACAGTGTTTGGCCTTTATGTTTTCTGCTTAATTTACCCTGTATAGTTAACATGATTTTAGTGAAATCATTATGCACTTTTCAGGTTTCTTCTTTGGGAAAAAAATATTTACATTCTCAGGAGAAACAAACTAAAATAGATACAAATATTGAAGTAAATCATTCTGGTGGATGGACCTCTTCCCTCTGTTGGTTATATGGAGCTACAGTTTTGCGAATATATATTTATGTGCTGAATTAAGGTCTGTGAACTGTCCCATTAGCTGGAACAGGCATACTTGCAAGCTTCAATTTCAACATCTGACTAAATATTTTCACTATTTAAACCACATGCAGTAAGGTTTTTTCTCATCATTTTTAGCCCATACAGCACCAAGCATTTTTGTAAGAACATGCACAAAATTGGAATTATTCTCTTTACTGTGCAGAACACATACTACATATTTTGTAATGAATGAAATTATTTGTATGATGAAATTATTTATACTGCTGCTTTAAATTAAAGTTAATCTATGGATATGCTATACTTAAGCAGAAGCAGTATAGCTCTACTCATCTGCAATCTGTTGTCCATCAATATCTCTTCTGTTCACAGGTCTCTCTTTTATACCCACTCCTCCAGCAGGAGGAACCAGCTCAGTGTCAGGTTGCCCCTCTGGCAGCAGGGCTGGAGTGCTGGTTGTTCAAGCCCTAGTCTTTAGTGATAGCCATTTAGAGCCCTGAAAAATATAAGGTCAGTTCTGGCTGGCAACCAGAACCAAGTGCTGGAGCAACTTGGTAATAATACAGAAGCAAAAGATGTTGCTTACAGAGTAGGCCTTAACAGAGTGCTCTGACTTTTAAAAAGATGGATGCTTTTAGTGGGCCACAATGAAAGGCAGGCTGCTCATGAAAGAAACAATAAGCAAATGTTCAAAAAGTGAATAATAGAAAAAAATTATCAAGGCTTTCCTCTGAGAACATTCAATTGTATTCACTGCCATTCAAAAAATAAAACTGCTGTAGAGCCTACCACCTATACACATTGGTAGGGATTGGGGGGTTTGTTTTGTTCTGTTTTTTCCTGCCTGGAGTTCTTCTTATAGCACTTACCTTCAGTGTCTGCCATGAAGAGGTGATGAGTTTGTGTGACATTGTGATTCTCATATTTTACCAACTTGGGAATGTCAGGCAAAGGGAAAGAAACTGAGGCACAGGGAGATTTCACTAACTGTCCCCCAGATTCACTCATGCCTCCACATACAATACTGACCCATTCATATTTGGAAAGAACTTTGGAGCACTTACATGCATTACAGAAGCGCAAATTAATACTGCAGTAGAGTCTGGACACAGTAGACCCTCTTGGTTTTCATTTGGCAGAGGTCATAGGAAAATTCTGAATCTATATGAAAATTCAGACTCCTTTTGATTAAAAACATATATAATTCTGGCAGTTTTATCTGTTGTTTTGATGGGTGATCCTGCCAGTATTAACGGGTGCTGTTTTCTGACAAAGCTGCCTCACCTGGGAAATAAATAAAAGCCAATAACCTCTCGTCTTTGATCTCCAAACCAGAGCATTTTGTAGGGCTGAGAGAGGCCTCTCCACGCACCTCGCGAGCGGGAGCAGAGCTGAGGGGGCGGGTGCTGCCCCTGGGGCCGGGCAGGGACCCTCCCGCTGCCCCCGCTCGCTGCCGGCTGCTCGTTCCCCGAGGGGTCGCGGCCCCCAGGGACGGTGCCTGGCCGTTGTATTTTCCCCCATTTTCCACTAGGTGGAGCTGCAACAATATTTTTCCCGTCTTTATGCGAAGGAGGAAGTAGTTAGGAGCCTATTTGAAAGGCAATGTTCGTCTTAACAATTCAAATGTATGTATTCCTGTTAATTTGTATTTGATAAAGGTTCAGAAGTCTTTTGTTGTATGTCTAGTTAGCCTGCATGCTACATTTAGAGCATTTGCAAATCTTCTGTTTGATTGTGAGCCTTTGAATCTTTAAGTGGCTGTATACTTGTGCTTATTTGTTTATGTGTGCATGTACGTGTATTTCTGCATTTGTAGGGGGGTGTGTATATAAAAGGCAGGAAGAAAAAGCTGTGTCTTCACAGCTGTTGTTCTCATGAATGAAATGGTAAAGCACAGAGCAATGCCTAGTATGTACACAATGCCAATACATTATTCAGAGACAAGTGGAGATGAAGGATTTGATTGTCTTCTTTGTAAAGCTCAGTGCGACCAGTGTTCAGTACCCAAAACTGAGACAGGACAGTGCTTAGCTTTCAGAAAGCTCCTTTTCTGTTTCTGTTCCTGTTGGACAGCTTATTGAAGTGGGAGCTCAACACCCTCATACCAGTGTTTAGCATCTGGTTATCATATCCTCTTTTTAAAGGGTCAAGACCCCCAATGGCAGATACCTCTAAACACTGAAAGCTGGGGGGGGGGGGGGGAA
>NW_010100513.1:27563-30020 GCF_000699245.1 Pterocles gutturalis | reverse complement strand
ATACTCCCTCCAAACAAAGGGGGGGGGGGGGGGGGGGGGGGAAAGTCAGGTGTGGCAGATGTACAAGTGTGCTTGCCCTTAGGGTTGTCTGTCTGTAGATTCAGGACTATCATTATTTGAACCGAAGTGTCTGCATTTTGTCACTCAAATTCACAACCGTGGATGTCCCTTTAGACCTTGACTGTTTGTGGAGGGTGTGATACTTGAACTGGCCAAGCACATCCTTTCCCTTCCCTATTAGGCACAGCTGTGGCAAAATCTTTGTTCAGATGCAAGAGCTCTTGGCACTATCTAAACCTTTGCTGCCTCTGGTTTTCCTGGCTGCAACGAGCCCCTTTAGGGGTTTCAGAGTTCAGCAAGTAGTAATGCTTCTGGTTAGTGGGAGCAGCAGTGATATCTGTTCCCCAGAGATTGCATGGGCTTCCCATTTGTTTCTTGATTAAACGTGAGATGTACTTCTGACTAATAAAGTCCTCTGTAGTTTAGACCCCATGTAAACCAGATTATTCCTCTTTTGAGCTGGATCCAGCATGAGACTGGTAATCTGACATTCCCAAAAAGAGCCTGGGTGATTTTCGACATATCATTGGAAAAAGTATTTGAATCCTATAACCTGTTTAAGAACCTCAGTCAGGTACCAGAGGTTCTTCTATACTAGGGATTGCCTCTTCTTTGCACTTCAGCATTGAGAACCGAGGGGTTTACGAACTGGTAGCACCTTCTAGGTAATAGTAATGGTAGTGTGTGTGTGGTGAAGGGGTATTGATGGGTGTCTCCAGCCTGCCATACAGCATGGTCTCAATCTGAGGTAGTTAAAGTCTGATTTTCATTGCACAAGCCAAAGTTTTGGATATTTCAGACTTAATGCTCTATGAATGCAGAGAGGTGTGGAGGGAAACTGGGGAAAAATCATGTTTTTTTCTGATGAAGGGCTGTCATCTTTTTACACAGGTAGATTTTATGATGGAATAAATACACTTCTTAATCAGATGTCTTCCTGCTCCACTTCTGATGAGTAAAACCTGTGAGACTATTTGGAAATACCTGTCTAACGTATGTCCATCTGATTGATGTACCAAATTGTGTCTCCCCCTATACACTCTCCAGCATTTCTCAGCAGTGCTAGAGCATGCAAGGGATTCTTTGTAAATTCTTGTCAAAGTGGCAAATTTTGAACATTTCTTTCTTAATTTATAGGTCAGAATATAAACAGACTTGAGCACCTTTGGTCTACAAACACAGGGTTGTGTTTCTACACAGGCGTTTCTCTTCTGAACTGTTACTGTGACTGCTTCTATCCATGTATGACAACAAGAAGAGCTGGAATTTAACCAGTTTTTGTGCTGATCATCTCTAAGAATACAGTGATCTTTTTCAACCTCCATGTTTCTTTCTAGACTTTTTTTAAACTTCTGGCAAAGTTGCTGAACTGCTGTAGGTCAGACTAAAGTAGGAAGCACAGGACTTCTGAAATGGCATTCTATCAACAAGAGAGTGACTGTCTCTGTCCTTTTTCCTTTTACTTTAAACTATTCTGTAAGCTTAAGAAAAGGAAAGAGGGTTTTAGAGCTTTTTGCCTGCTGGATAATGGCCAAAGGAACTGCAGAAAATGGGAAAAAAAATTTGGAAAATCTACCTGAGCACCCACAAAAATGACCAATCACAAAGAAGTCTGTGAAACTGAGACTCTCATGTTGTGGCTAAGTCAATTACTAACAAGACTAGGGCTACGTGAGTGGATCAGATGTGACTGTCCCTGGTACTGTGCACTCATTCCACAATGCATGTTGATTTTGAATATTAATTTTAGATAAAGAAGTAGATATGTTCTGTATGCAAACATAATAAAGGGTGAAAAGGGTGTACCTCATGGTGAGGTGATGCAGTAAGAATGACAAGATATTCCTACTGTGTGTAGTAATGTTGAACACAGTAGGAAGAGATTAGCTGTAACATAACTTTTTTATTTTTTCTTTTCTCTTTCTTTCTTTCTTTGCTTCTTCCTTCCTTCCTTTCTCTCTCTGCTTCTTTCTTCCTTTCTTTATCTCTCTCTTTCTTTCTTTCTCTCTTTCTCTCTTTTTTCTCTTTTTTTCTCTCTTTCTTTCTGTTCTCCTTCCTTCCTTCCTTCCCTCCATCTTTCCCTCCATCCTTCCCTCCACCTTGCCTTGTCTTCTTTTGTTTCAGGCTGCCATTTGTGCTACAAAGGCCTAGGAATAACATTTGTCCCAATAATGGTTGTTACAAAGTTTGTATTACATGATGTAATTAAAATTGAACAATTTTTAGGGCATCTTTTGTAAGACACAAGCCTAAGAATAGTAACCCCTGGTGAGGGTGGGAAGCTGCCACTCCGCCAGGAAGGCGTGCTGGTCAGCAGCGGGAGGCTCTGCACAGCAGTCGACCATCATTATAGCTGTGCTTCTGGAACAGATTGGGGAAACCTCTTGCCAGGAAAAA
>NW_010100513.1:0-27553 GCF_000699245.1 Pterocles gutturalis | reverse complement strand
TAAGCTACATATTATTTCACTTTAGGTCCTGTAAAAGCTGACTCGCTACTCTTTGAAAACTGGTAACTGTACTTATGTAAGTGGTGTAATACTAGGAGACCTGTAGGCAATTAGCCTACACTTGCTGAATAATCAAAGGTGTTGGAGGTTTGCGAAACAGTAAAAACATTTGTGAAGAAATGCAAGTGTCTAAACATTTTTGAGCCATTTAATCTAATTTTGACTGGATATGGTAACCTAACTTGACAAACGGACACTGCTGCTGCAGCAGTTATGGTTATAAAGGCCACCATAATGGCCAAAAAAGATTCTTTCCTACATATTGGTTATTCAAGTTCAGTAATCAAACCAGAGGTTTTTAATAGGAAAATCAGTTTGGAAAGTCACGTCAAGTAATTTCTGATATTTCAGGTCAGAAGCACTGCTAGGAGCATCTTTCAAATGTTTGGTATCTCATAGAATTTTCAACATGTGTTAGCTGGTGTGGGTGGAATACACCAGAGGATAACACATTCTGGTATTTCTGAAGCCATCACAATTCCTGATAGCTGAGATACAGAGCTCTTCCATAATTATCTGTACTTGCAGAAGAGTCTGTTGATGCAAGAAATACATTGTGAGCGAAATATGCAAGATGATGTGAAGTTGAAACAGTGGTATTTTCACACATTGCTTTCCCAGCTATAAGCAGCCCTCTGGCTGCAAGGTGTTATTCTACCTACTGTGATACTCACTGCATCCATATGGTGGGTAAACACACCCCCTTTATTTTTGGTAACAGAGGAAACAGGAAGCTTCCTAATACATGTGAATGTATGCAGCCATACTGTCTACTGAAAAATAGCCACAAGATAATCTAGAAGAGAAATACATATGCATTTTAATCTCTCTTCCACTTGACAGAGTGTGAGGCTATTGTGATAAATGAAGTTCCACCCATGATATAAAATTGGAGCAGGTAAGAAGAGGTTCAGGCCAAATATGCTGGCATAGTTTAACATTGTGTCAATCTAGAAGAGCAGCTGTTGATTCTCTGATCATTGCTAGAATATAGTGTAATGGTTCCTTTGACACCTTTGTCTTTTATTTCATCAGTATGTACTACATGACATTTTGTACTTGTGAAAGGTGCTGAACTGACAGGCCTTGAAACTGAAGTCTTCTCTTTGTACACATATCAGACGATACATAGACAAACACAGCATCCTCTCTCTGCCTCCTTCTCTCTTTCCTACACTTCAGCTGCTTTCTCACTGCAGCTTTCTCATATGACCACTATTTGAAGTGAAAAAGATAGTCTGATCTCTACTACAATCCAGCAGTTACTGTTTGCTGTTAATGTTACCAGGAAGGTTGCTTGTCCTGTGTGGGTTTTGTGGGTTTTTTTATACAGAAATGTATTTCCATGAATTTAAATAATTCCAGCTCATTTCATGTGGGTCACAAACCGGCCATTAGGCTGTAATATCTTTAGGTTATCAGTGACCTGAACCTGGTAACCTATAGCAGAGGTGAAATGCTCCATATCCTATTTCCATTCCTACTAATACATGCATTTGTTCGTATGAAGTTAATCATGCATACAAGAGAACTTTTTTTTCTCTAAAGTGCACAGTAGATCTGTGTTTTTGTCCTTTCCGTCTTTTTGGAGACGACAAAGGGGATCATGAATGGGTAAAGTAGAAATTTTAGTGTTAACAGTACTAGTGAATTCACAGTAAAATTATTATGTTTCATAACACTAGTGAAATTTGTCTCTTTATTCACATAACACAGAATTCCCATTGGGAATATAGGATCCATCATGCAGATCAGAGAGGACAGTTTTGCCAGTAGTATGGACTTCTAATGGTTTTACCATTCTTGCACTTGGAGGGGAGAGGGACGTGGGGAAAGGAGTTATTGTCTCCTCTCAATTTCAAATAATGTGACCAAGTAAAGAAAAAGAAAATATGAAACAATCCACATTCATGACCAACAGCTTGCAAAATTTAAAATTCAAAATGTATAGCTAGTTTCTGTGGTTGGCACCTTCACAAAGTATTTAGGAGTTATTTTATGTTTATCTATGGTCTACTTAAAGAAAAAAATAGTGTAAGTACTTTAAAAAAAAATTACCATCCTCAAATTAAAAAAAAAAAAAATCACAAATCTATGGTTTTCAGGCTATTTAGATCGAGCAACAGAATAACTTGAGGTGGGGTGGCAGTGGTCCAGGGACAAAGTTCAAAATTTCTGGAAGGGGAGTTTTCTGACCAAAATTTGGGGCAAGGTCTCTATTTTTTATAACATAATTAGTAAAATATAGTTGAACTTATAAACCGCAATAATCCACAGCTTCATATGTTTTTTGGTTGTTTTTTTACAGTACTTTGTCTTTTTTTATCTTCTCAGGGTGTTTTTTGGTGTGCAGAAAAGATTATATTTTCTGCTCTTCTCAAGAAGTTTGCTATGTAATTAGGTCTTCAGTTTGCTTTTACCTGATGCTGCAAATTATGATTTTTTTTCAAAGAATATGTCAAGACCATACCCCTGTTGTTTAGTTTGTTCATACTCTGGTAGGTTATAAAACAATAACAGTAATAAAAAGGAAGAAAGTATAAATTTTTTTTTTGGAAGAGACAAAAGAGCAGGTTTTTAAAAATTATCTCTACAACAACATAGGGCAAGGTCAATGTGCTTAGGAGTAGCATTGTATTCCTATTCCAGTTACTCATACAAGGTATTGTGTGAACATAGACTTAAATTATTTTTGTCAGAAATGGGTTTGCATTAAGGATCTGTTTAGTGATTAAGGGCAAAAACTGCCCCCCTATCATTTTTCACACTTGAATTTACTCATTCTTTCAGACGTGTCTCAGCTAGATCAACTAAATTCTCCTTTAAAGACTGAGAACATATCCTCACTCAGTCACAGTCCAGAAGGAATTCAGTTATTTCAAGAAGTCTCATTACACAAGATCCTTCTATTGCCTCTTGTTATTTATCTTTCAGCACTATCACCTTTTACTACCTTTTCTTCTTTCTTAATTCAAATTAATAAAGTCCCGCAGTAAATGATTCTTCAGTTCCTTTGAAATTTATTTTGAAAGAGTGAGAAGTCCTCAAAAATCACAATACTCATAAAATGGTTGAGGGGGGAAAAAAAACCTTTATTCTTTCCTCTAGACTTCAGTGACACTATGAAGTTTCACATAATTTGCAGACTGCATCTCATAAAATACTGGCAAAATTTATTCAATTCAAATTAAATAGATGTAGCACAGAGTAATCTTTCTCTATTAAATATGTCACTTTTTGCAATTGTTTCTTAATATCCCTCACAGCTTCCATCTAAGATTAGCACTTTCTTTGCTGCCACAGTTTCACTAACCTACTGAATTATTCACTGAAGCATAACCTTCAGATATCAGGTTAGAAAGACCTTGATTATGGCAGGAAGTGAACTGTATAAACCATTTTTCTTTAAAAGAAAATTTCTCAGTGTAGAAAAGTCTGAAATGAGATAAGTATTAAATGTGTGTAAAAATTAACTTCATAATTGATAGGAATTTAGCCAACTGTGACATTCCTGTATTTTGTTTATAATAATGTACAATAACATTCTAGATATTATTTCATAGTGTAAAAACACGTACATTTTCATCGTGCTTATTTAAACTTAAAGTACAATCCAGGATATCCATGTTGGTCTCAGCTGTAAAGTAGAGCTGTGGAATCTTTCACATGGACTTAACATATGGGACAAAGAATATTTACATCCAATTCCTGATTTTGTCCCGTTTGCTGAAAATTACTTTTAAGGGGCTCTCAGCTCTGGAAACCATGGTGACAGAGTGGAAGGCTTCCCTACAGCAAACTGCTGTTATTGACCATTATTTTGTGCCAAACAACTGTTGAAAGGTCATTTGAACACCTACCAAGGAGACAACAACTTTGGGAATGCTTTCTTTGTGAGTGTTGAAATACAAAGTCACCACTTGCCTGCCTACTTCTCATGACCTGTCCGGTGGCACTGAGGAGCTGAAATGTAATTATGAAGTTTAATAGGCTTAGACACCCTCCCTTTTAGAGGTACTATGATAGCAAAATGTCAGGGCAAACAACATTCTACAAATCATTCTGCTAGTCATGTGTACAAATTTTCATAATGACTTGACCTAGAATAGGAACAAGTTGTGTTTTCCTAAGGTGGGTGATAACTGCATAATTATGCAACTGATTCTGCTAATATTATCAGCCTTATGTTACTTTCCCAGATGTCAGAGCAATGGCACAGAAGGAGAAAACAGGTGGCAAGACTGTGGGATATTGCATATTAGTACAGTTCATAACAGAATTCTCTATGTGGATTTGTTGACCATAGTTTGAAGAACTATAATCTAAAACACGCTTCACAAGGATTTCACATTTCGAGTTTAGCAGAAGCTTCAGCAAATTTTCTGCTCTGCAACGAAATGTTCAATTCCTAAGAAGTGTTTAAACCTCTTGCTTCCTCTTCTCTGTCTTTTTTTCTCTGAGTGATGTGTGTGGTTTGTAGGGTTTTACGAACATGTAAGGGTGTCACTTATGGATAGCTTAATTTGCATTAAATGATTATGTGAATTCTCAAGTCAGACATAATTTTAAAAGAAATACAAGCAATGTAAAAGAAACTATTGGTTTAATGAATTTTTAAAAAGGATGTATATAGATTGCTCTTTAAGGGTCCTTAGACAACAAGAACCATCTGAAAGTAGTGTGGGATGTAATAAAAATTGGGCTCATGTTGAGAGTGTATAGGTGATTTTTTTCCTCATCTTTTAGTAAACATTATGTGTACATACATCATAAGGATACAAGCAGTCATGTATCCTTGTATACATTTATTTGGTAATTCAACTCTGTATTTATTCTGTGTTTATTGAAGAAGTATGCCTTTGACAACAAGGTCTGCAGCTGTGGCATTTAAATTGTAGACCAAAAATACATGAGAAAGAATTAAACTTCCCATATGGGAAAGAGACTAAAATGTGTACTTAGGGAAACTGATCATTTTATACTTAGAAATATATGTTGGAAGTCACCATGGGCATAACTTTGTGTACACTGTTTCAGTCTAACTGCATCCACTGAAACTGCCTGTGAATTGCATCTAGTGTTCACAATTCTTTAATTCCTGCATTTTTGCCTTTTGCTAATGTTTCCTAGAAATTTTGTCAGGCTTAAAATAATTGGAAGCAAACTACAAATATCGGCATTGAAAATGGAAGTTGTAAAAGACAGAAAAGATTGTGATAGTGGTTCTTCCCATAAAATTGACAAAATGAACATCTCATTATGTGCTTGAAGATTGTATGATAACCTGAAACACTGATTAAAAGGAATGCTATTAAACTGATTTTTTTTTTTCCAATGAATTGTTTTGCCATCAGGCTAGAAGTAAGGTTGTGTAAACTGAGACAAACTACCTTTATTTGATTTTTACCTTTTCTCTTTCACAGGAATGTTTTGAAGAAGAACCCATTTGTTAACATGTAGAAGATTTGTCTTTAATGGAGTGATAGGAGAACTCAAAATATGTCAAGAAACTTCAATATCCTTGCTCAGTTGTTTCTGAAATGACTTTATAAAAAATTTCTGATTCTGCTTATATGCTTTTACAGAATCCTTTAGAGTTGGAATTAACATTAAAAAATTATTTGGTGAAAAATTGAAAAATACCAGATCAAAACTTGCTTTTTTTATTAGGACTTTGCATAATTCATGGACAAGCGTGGACTTTGAATGTTGCACTTTCTTCAGATTTGTAGGCATTTGGAAGGTTAATAGCAGACATATGTTACAGCGGTTGCCAATAGCAACCCCTGTGATTCTGGTTTGGTTCAAACAGCCATTCAACCCCACTTGTCCCCATTCATTAATTCCAAAAGCTAGCCATGCAGATTGTTTTGGGGGATGACATTTTACATGTGTGTCTGGCAGTCTCTTCTGTATGTATTTATCTAAACATTTATATTTCTTCCGTCACCACATTACACAAGTGTGAATGAATCTTGGCTGACAACATAACTGTGAGGAATGGAGAGGGAGTATTATCTTCTCCATTCAACAGAGAGAGAGAACTAGGATTTTAAGACTTACTGAAAGTTTTAAAGAAATAGGTATCACTGCTGGATATTGCTGCTGAAGTGTTTGAGCCTTTATCTGCTTTTCCTTTTTTTCTTATGTCCATGGAGAAACATCCTTGAGCCTCCTGTGCCAGAGGCTCCTTTGGATTGCTACCAGGGATGACAGCTTAGCTCTTGGAAAGGGTTTTGGGATTCTTAGCTTTATTATAACAATTTTTTGCATGGTGTAATTCTGATTTTTAGGCATATATGTGTGTTTCTGTATGTATATATTTGTTGTTCTTGTAATCATTAAATATTCATTGCCATTGGGTATGCATATACAAACATTTTTGTGATAAATTGCCCGCACTACTTGATGATAGTCAAGCTACTTGGGGATCTACTTGTAGTTACACTGTGGAAGCTGTTCCAACAAATATCAGCGTTTTTTTCTTAAATGTCCAATAGATACATCCACCAGTCGCAATGGGATTGGGAAGGAGCTTGTGAAGCCATGGCCCAAGACATGTGAACCGCTGCTAAAGAAATCTAAAACATTATGCAGATAACGTAAAATTGAAATGCTTCTTCAGGAACTGATAAGCAGCTTGGAGAAAGAAACAACCTCTGAACCATTCTTTGAGTACACTCTTAGCAGCCCACTCTTGGACCTAGTATCTATATCTACCCCTTTCCCTCATGCCTACACTGCTCCTCCAAAGCTTGGCTCTGTTTCTATGTTGTGCAGTAGAGGGGAAGAAACAAAGGTGAGAATGCGTGCAATTCTGGTAACAGTTGTTTTCAATTCTTCTATCATGTTTTGTAAGGGACAATGCACAGTCATTCCTAGACTATTTGAAATGGGTAGTGTCATTCTGATTGATGTATTTATCCAGCACACCTTCATACATTTGCTTTTGATGTCTTATACTTTCTAAGGCATATTCCTGAAAGTGCATGGTTAAGCCTGTTGGACAATACCATGTAAAAGTGATTCTCAGGAGTAATGAGAAGTATAGAAAAATAGTTATAAATACAACTTGCTATAGCATGGCAAGACTGTCTCTCCTTAGTCCCCTAAAGTCTGCTCAGCATAAGGAGGATAAAATAGCTGAATAGAGATATAGTCTAGCTACGCTTTTAAGAAACCAGTGTGTAACTCTTCTGGCAAAGGGGCTCTGGGTAAGCATCTCTCCACTGTGAACTTTTTAGGGACCGCTTTAATAGAAGATTACAAGTATGGTGGGATTTCCATACAAATGAGTGTGGATGTTTCTAGTGTAAACTGATGCATTATTACTCTGAACAGACCTTGAAGGGGGTCAGTAAGGACTTTTTGCCCACAGCAGGCTTGATAGTCATACGTGTATGCAAATGGCACCCATTAGGAGAGGTAGTGTCTCCCTTCTCCTAAAAAGGGTAAGGTGTGAAGTTAACCCTCTGTTCTCAGGCATGAGCTGCTGCTAGCATCCATCTCTTGCTCCCTTCCACCCTGTGCTGTCATGAGTAATATATCTGCAGTACAGTTAAGTGTTCCTGTTAACAAGCTAAGAGGACTTAACTTCAGATCAGAGAGCTACTGAACATGTATTTCCTTGAGTTGTACTGAAAGAAAAGAAAACTGGTGAAAGTCTGTCTCAGACACATGAAATGGAGACAATTGTGAAAGAATGGGGAAAGGAAAAGGTCCTAAGGAAGGCTGAGGAGGGCTAAAAAAAAAACCAAAAAAAAAACCAAAAAAAGAGGAATAATTGGAATAAGAACGGAGGGAATGTATTTAAAGATTGCAAAAAAGGAGGGAGATTCAGTATTCACAAAGGGGAGTGAAAAATTATTTTAGAAGAAAAACATACCAAAGGGGCTATGAAGAGGAAAATAGTAGGGAAGGAAGAAGGAGGGGGAGAGCAGGAGAAAGGACTGAGGTAAGAACAAAAGAAGGAACAAAGAAAAGAACAAACCCCAGCTCACTCTGCAGTTTTTGTATTTTGGCCATAAATATTTGCAGGTGGTTACAGCGGTAATTTCCCCACTTCTCCTCCCTTCTTCCTTTTCAGAAGCAGTGCACAAATCAGTAGAATCTCCAAAACAGATGAAACTCTTAAAAAGCGAGTTCTGCATCTAAACACACCACAGTCGCTCCACATTATCCACATAACTATAACAATGTTTTCCTCTTTTTAAGAGGGCCGCAAGGCACAGAACTGCCCCATCATTGTATTACACTAAACTTGAAGCAGCCTCTCTCTTTACCACACAAAAAAGATGTATATAATTTTTTCTTTGAGCTCCATCAACAGATCCTGGGCTTGTTGCTCTTTGTGTGTTAATATTTTCAGTTTTATTTGTCATTTTCTTAGCTCATTTGGGCTTTTACTATTCCTGTGCAAATTAATAGTAATTTACAAGTGGGAAACATTTCTGGAAGCTCGCCGTATTTCAGGCACTAGCATGACTCTCCACAGCCACAGGAGGGTCCAGCTTCCCTCCGTCTGTGGCTGCTGAGGGCATCGTGCCTGTGACTGTCTTTTTCTTCTGTTGTGGAGCTTCTGTAGGAAATCAGAAAAGGTGTGCCAGTGGGTCTCTCATGTATTTTCATAATTTCTCTGATAATCTTTGCTCGTGGTTGCACTGTGCTTTGTGTGTGGTGGTGGTAGTTTCACCTGCTTTCTTTTATGTGTCGTTAGTTATCCCTGTGCTCCTGTATCTGGGCAGACACATCTTCACCAGGAGCAGCTTCGGCATCGTGTCTGGGCCTTGTAAATCCTGGCAGCAAAGCTACGCATGCAGCAAAGGCTTTGTGACAAAACAGAAGAATGCCAATTAATGACAGGTGAATTTGGGAGAGGAAGGAGGAACACTCTTGGGTCATGCAGAAAGATGCATTTCCAGGCTTTTGAGCATGAGGCAACATTTTACAATTCAGGCAACATTTTTAAAGCCCGATAGAGAAAGCCCTTCATCTGGCAGAGCTCAAAGCTGGCGTTAATATCTGCCTTTTGCAGAACCTCTCGACTTTGGTCGGGGCTAGCTTTTGTCTGGTGGGAACGTCACCGGGTGATTGGGGCATTATGGCTTTGAAAAGGACCTTAATTGTGTGATCAGTCTATAAATTAGATTTTACCCAGTGTGAGCCATGGTGGCGGGACTTACCTCCTTGACTTCAGGGGGACCGCTCAGTTCAGTAAGGTTTTACATGGTCAGGACTTCAGATTTAGAGAATAAATACTTTATTTTCCAGCAAACATACTGTAAGAGCTTGTCTTACAAAATTATTCTGAGCTCTGCAAATGCTAAAAATATATGTTCATTTAACATGCAGGATTTTTGTTTATAATGGGAATTAAACAGAGGAAATGTCAGTGTAAGAAGAGGTGGACTTAATGGGTTAAAAACTGTGTAAATGTTACTCTAGTTAAATTACAGCTTGTTGTTCAGATGAATACTCTCCACTTCTCATATAGCTTTAAATTATGGACAAATGCTTGCAATTGTGAACTACCTACATTGTGGCTGCCTGTTCCCAGGCTTCATCAACCCTAGCTGTCCAATGGGATTACTGTAAGCTTTCACGGCAGTCTGCCAGCCACTGATCAGAAATTCATATCCCTGGATGTTAGATTGCTCTCTTTATTCCATCCTTGTGATGGCTGTGATTGCTGTCATGGTGTTAGGTTAGAAATTAGCATTTTGTGG
Organism: Pterocles gutturalis; assembly: GCF_000699245.1. Classification (NCBI taxonomy): domain Eukaryota; kingdom Metazoa; phylum Chordata; class Aves; order Pterocliformes; family Pteroclidae; genus Pterocles; species Pterocles gutturalis. Next base: position 17,768 of record NW_010100513.1, on the reverse strand, counting down.
CCCAAATTTTGCTATCCAGAACATAATAAAAAAAAGGGGGGGGTGGGGTGGGAGGGGGGGGGGAAGAAAAATCAAAGAACAGTAATTTCATCTGTCAAAGAAGGGAAATGCAGTGTTACCGTGATACAGATGTCTACGAAACTTAGGTCAGGAAATGTTGTGGTATTTATGGTCCTATTTGGCGAATGCTTAGGCAGGTGGTGTTTTTCTGTTACTGCAGACTTCTGCTTATAGATTAATGCTTTTCCTCTGATAAAAAAGAAAAAAGTAAACAAACAAAAATCCATCGGTGAAACTATAGGTGGGCTTCAGAAACTCTTAAATTAAAAAAAAAAAAAAAGATCTCTAGCAGATACTTTCAAGGACATGCTGAATTAATCACAAGAGGCTGGTTAGCAGGAGGTCAGAGAGAGACTTCTCAGCATCATTTTGGGTCATATGTCTAGAGGCGATGGCAGTATGTATGTGCTGTATTGTAATATCCCCTTTCTAGTTTTCTTTTCTCAGTTAGAAAAGGATGAACACATATTGCATAGGGCTCTCGAAAGGAAAGAGATGCTGGTAAAAATCAGTAGTTTGGAGGATTTTTCCTGTTTAAAACTGAGTCATATCTGACTGGCTAATAAAAATATGTCGTTTTTCATCAGATTTTTACTACATTGAGCAGTCTTCATGTTCCTATATTTTATTTTCTAAATGTGCTGTATCTGACTATACAAAGGTGCTGATTAAACAGTACAGTAGTAATCAGTGATAGATTTAATGAACATTTATTATTGCTCTAAACAATTTTCTATTAATCTGTTTCAAAACAATTTATCAGGGATTATTACAGGAAATTATAGGAAAAAATGTTTAAAATTTAGTGTAGAGATATGGTTAGGTCCTTAAAGGTATCTTGTTATTCTTTTTAGGCAACACACAGACATGCTAATTTTTCCTGTCATTAGCACTGAACAAGCTGGAAGGATTCTGACATGCGAGGTGCACAGATTCTGTTAGGAGCCTTGATTTTTATCCACCCAAGCTTATCCGTCATCTCTAATCACGCAAAAAGCAGGATTACTTAATCATTTCATTTTATTGAAAAGAAAAAGAAAGATTTACATTAAAATGATGACATGCAAGAAAAAAATAAATTGAAAATGATTATGAAGAAAATGTAATGTAGAGACTAAAGCTCCATTGGTTTTGTGATGCTCATTTAAAGCAATGATCTAGCAAAGCCGAGATATAAAAGTAATGATGATGTTAGCTGTTGAAGTATAACCATCTTATCTTTACATTTTAACATACACTCTAACATGAGGTGTGTAGTCGATTGCGGCAGATAACTAAGGAAGATACTATTTCTCACCTCTGCTGTATTTATTCCTTGCATTAAGTTGTACCTTTGTCTGAACTAAGTGTATTTTAGCACACAAATGCTAACATGCAAGTCATACTGGCATTTTCACAAGCACTTCAGTATGCATGTGCCTAGCTGTTAATCTCCCTATATAGGATATGCCAAAATTATACTGATTTTTAGACTACTTGCAGAAAGTATTGATTTAAGGCAAGTGTGAATTATATTTTGGAGATAAAATTAAGAAATTATTCATGGGTGGCTTCTCTATCTTTTGGATTTTAGACATATATTTCCTACTGGTTCTAGGTTTCATAGACTTGATTTAATACATTCCTTTTTTTGTTTGTTTGTTCTCTTTACCCATTTTGAATATTTCTTTAAGTTAATACATTTTATCTTATATAACATTTGTGTCTAGGTATGTCAGAATTTAGGTGGTAAGAGGGCTGGGGAAAATATACCTGCAAACAATTGATGTTCACAAAACATTAATTTAGAAAACATATTATATTTTCCAAAAGAAAGTGTGTTAAAGGAGAAAATGAGGAGACAGTTTCTATGTGAGTATATACAACAAGTGGTGTATTTCATCAAAGAAATTTTATTAAATAAAGTACCAGACTTTTAGGTCTTGGTCTGATATTTGCATAAAAAGGTGCATTAAACAAGTAATTACATTACAAATCAATGTTTACCAATTAGGTCATTAATAATTCATTCTTCTGTATTAAGTTGAATGAATTTAAGGTTGAATACTCTGGTGCCAAATTGTTTTAGGTACATTAACATTTAATGAAATCTGAAAAATATCCAACTTTTTCCTTTAATATATAACATTTCTAGATGTTGAATATTCATTTATTTTAAGAGCTGAAAAAAGACAAAACAAAGTTCAGGGGTTTTGTTTAGGTTTACGTCAGTGGAAGAGTCTTGTATTGCTATTGGAGTTGAGAGTGAAGAAATAAGAAATGAACCAGAAAAGACAAAAATAGGTGTGTAGCTATTTATTTGAATTCAGTCATTTTTGAAATATTTTCTGACATAAGCTCTGTACACTGCTTGGCTGTCATAGCAGACTGTTTCGACAGGTAACCTTCTAGTAGCAGGGAAACGGTTAAAAATGTCATAGAGTAAAACTATATCAGTCTGAAAAAGACTGGGAGTCCCAAACCACAAGAAAAATTCTTGTTTATATGTTGTTTCTGAGTTTTGTTTTAGAAAGGATACAATTAGTAGTAGAGAAAAAATATTAAGTAGATAAGAAATGTAGCCTTTTTATAGCTTCCTTATGTTGCTATAAAAAACCCCCTAAAACTCTCTCTGCTACCATGGAAATTAAAGCACTGCATTTAGTTAAAAAAAAAAAAAAAGACACACTTCCATTTTTTTGAAATATTTTCTTTCTTTCCTCTTCTTGAATACATTAATCTCATAGTTTCACAAATCTTAGAAATGCAACTGAACTCATAGTGAGATATTTTAATATAGGACAAATGTCAGCATTCTGCATAGTGACTGTGGACAATTTTAGGCACAAGAACAATGGATTTGTAGCTTTTCTTCTGATAATACAAGAGAATATAAGGGATTTTATACAGTAGACAGTTACTTTCCTGTAATGAAGAAGTCAACTTATTTTACCAACACAGACAGAGTAATACACCGAGGATAAAAAGAGGCCTTTCAACAATAAATTTTCTTCCAGACTAAGTAATCTTTCTGTATTGCTGTAAATGAATTTAGGTAGTACCTATATAAGTTTATATAGCTGGTGTTATTTTACATTAAAAGAGTTATCTTCCTGATTGATTCATACAACTTTCCTTAGTTAGTATGGTCAAACATCTGCTTATCAAGTTTTCTTTCACAGAAGTGGAAATAATTTTTTTATTTTATTTCCTTTTTTTTTTTTTTTCCCATGCTGGCTAAGGTTATTCTGATGGTATGATTCTTGTTCAGATGTGGAATTAGTGATCTTTTGATGGTTGTCCTGAAAACGGAATTATTTACTGAAAAAAAATTGGTCTGATCTTATACTGTCTTATTTCCATACTTTTATATCTGTGTACCTAAAAGGACTGCAGTTTATGTTTATAATTTGGGTATTTGCCTGGCCACTTCCAAAATGTTAGCAAGAATCATGTAATTTTGGATAACATTAGACATTTTTATCTAACCAATATCTTGGATTTTGCAGTATTTGTCACGTTATATTCTGAAGAATCTTCTTTTGTTCCTTTTCTGGAAGGATTTTATATTTTAATTTTTTTCTTTTTTTTTAGTATTTTCTAAAAATTTACTTTCGTAGATATTTAAATGTTCTTTTGTTAAGTTTCCATTAAGTTCTGATAAATTATAGCTATAGTACTGAAGGCAGACACTTATTATTTGTTAAGCATCTTTGAATATGAAAATCTGATTCAGTTATTAGGAATAATGAAAGCGTAATGTCAAAACAGCAAAGAAGAGTGACAAAAAACTGCAACAGATTTTAGTAACTATAATGTTTAAGCAATAGGTGGCAGTGTTAGCTAAATACTCTTTGCTTTGAATTGGAAAAGAATGGGAGTACTTAAGAGGCATAGGACATTTGTTTTACTTGTACACAATTGCAAATTTGTACAAACAAATTCTACATCATTAAAGATGCTTTCGAAAAGTTTTCCTAAAAAGCTTTAAATTCGATATCCATTATCACTTATATGATCTACATTTTTGTATCATGTGATTTATTAGTTAAAACACGATATTGGAATCTAAAATATTCAACTCGTCTGAAAATCAGAACATTTTCCTATGACATACTGTATTTGAAAATGTCATCCCTTTTAACTTCATTGTATATATATGTTAATAAACACCAATATTACAGAAATCACTTTTCTGTTTTATTGCAAAGTTATAAATATAGGACCTAGTTAATACAGCCTGTAGCACATAGTGCTCATGTAGAGATTACAGGGTAAACTTTATGAATTCTTTTAGCATGTACAGCACAGCACCACAGAGTATACCTGCACTGATCTATCAATAGTGTTTGCCTCTTTATATACAAGTAGGTACTCTTTTCCGCCCTTTCAGAAAAACATGCATTAACTGAAAAGGTATGGCATTGCTTAGCAAAATTGATGCTTTAATATACATTTTTCTACTGAGCATGCCAATATGCCTATTCCCTTAAACATAAAATGCTTCACAAAATGCAACATTGTACATTACAATAAAAAACAATTAGTCTAAGCCATTTTAGTCCTTTGAGTGTTACTTATGTAAATTTCATAATATAATAATTAAAATACCATATTGATCAACGCAGCAGCCATATTCCATACCATGTGTTCCACCTCTAGGATACAGCTTTCATACGGTAGCACTTCCAAGAGATGTGTTCATCAGTGTGTGATAGAAACCGTATGCTGTACTTTTTTACAGTTTGAAAGGGGAAGGGGGGGAAGAGACTTGCTATAGTACATAGTTTTATTCTGATAATTACACCTTAACTATTTACTATGTTATATCTATTTATTTTTAATCTAAAATTAGGATGTTGCTTGTAAGGAGCAGAAAGGTAAATGGTAATCATGCTAGAGAAAGAAGATAGTGATGGATAGAAGCAATGATGAAATGTGTCTGATAGGGTAGTTTTTTTCTGTACCACCATTTCGTTGCTGCTCTGGGATTACAGCAAAATGGTGGCTACTTATATTTTATGGAAAATGTAAATTTTATGGTAACCTTCCTATAGACTCCAAATTGCTTCTCCCCTCCAACCTTATTACTGCTTTGTTAGAATGAGCATGCAGTTTGCCTTCTGAATCTTATAGTTCTACGGAAAAGGTAAAAGCTCAGCTGCAAAATTTTGCTTTGGCAATATAGATTTTACTTAACGTATATATGATTAAAACAAAACACAATGAAATGGGAAAATCATGTTGTTTTCTAACTAAGATTTGGAGTGTATTCTTGTTTCGCACAGGACAGAACGACTGTAGCTGAGTGCAAATATTTGAAACACCTTTTTTTTTTTTATAACACTTAGTCTTTATTATCAAACAATTCTAATAAGTAGCAGATCACAAGAAGGAGAAAAGAGATAAAGTTCTAATGTTTTGCTTTCTAGTCTTACTGTTTCTCTATTCCCAATAGTTGACATGGCATGGAGTGACAACACTGTCTTGTAAAAGATCCCCTTATCTACCTTCTTGGGTAAGCGTTAAGGTACTGAAACAGTACTTTACTGAAATAGCTCTTTGGTCATGTCACAGTTTACAGAAGGGTGTTACTTGTGATGGTATGATTTTTCTGAGGTACCTAATTTTTAGAAATTAAAAGAATTAGAATATGTGGCTTATAAATCTGATTTTTATTAACTACATGTGTAGAAAACAAGAGAATGAAGGAAAGCAAAAAGCAAAGGGAAGTGAACAGAAGCAAATTTTTAAAATGAACTGAAATAGAGAAAGTCTGAGAAATATTTCAATGCTGCCTTTTTCTTAAATTCTGAAGGGAAGATTCTGTATAGAAGCTTTTGTTTCAGCAATTACTCTATTATAGTTAAATTGTATTATTTTAATATGAGGTATTTTTAAAATGCAATTATAGCTCTCTTGAGATAGATAAATATTTAAAATTAAATGTACATAATATTATCTAAAATTTCTGTGAATAATTTTATGATGTGCTTCATATATGTTACCTCAATTTTGAAGATGTGACATTTTAAATAGTAGAAAAAAATCACATATAAAAAATGAGCTTCCAGAGTCATGTTGCACTCTTTGTTTATTGGGTGGATGTAAGTGAGGTGATAAAGTATTGAATTTAAAGCATGTCATAATGGAATGCATGTACTGATGCTACTTATTTTTAAGGAAGCAGGTTCTTCAAGGGGTAAATTCTTTCTTTGAATGTTTGTGCGTCTATTGAATTTGGCATTGTGGTGACTGTAATAACACAATCTATATAAGAGAATACTTTATCTCCAGAGATACTGGTTACCTATAGGCAGAAGTGGTGAATGGATACTAAAATTTATACCATGGTGCACAAACACACTATTCTCCTTATCATGTCATGGCAGCTAGAGACAGAAGAGGTACTGTGTTCCAAGTATTCCTTTAACTTCCGGTTCATCCTCCACACTTTTTACACAAGTGAATCTGTTGATACCTCTGAGAGTAAGTGGTGAGTCACAGCACTATATAAAAACAACATTGCTCTGAATCATTTCTGATTAGTGCATAAATTTAAACATCAGTATTAATTTCTTTGTAGTTACTTTGTTGCGAAATGGTCAAACATATTTGAGCGGAGGTTTTAAATATAAAAATGGCAATGAATTAAATATTTCTGTGATGCAATCATGAGCTTCTAGTTGCAATGCGACCATTTGTTTTGTTACTTCAGTTTCTTATTTATAGCCTGAAAGTTGGCAAGATTGCTAGAGAGGACCCAGTTAGGAAACGATTCTGTTTTGTACCTAACAAACAATACACCGATCTAAAACTACAATCTTATTTAAAGTTGATTTTTATTTTTCTTTGTAACTTGGTTATTTTAGCCTTATATTTACATGTAAAGCTGAGAGTGCTTTGAAGTTCTGTGCTAAATGAAAAAATACCCAGGAAGATCTAAAAATCCATTTATCAATTTTGCATGTTTGAAAAAAACCAATGTGCACTGTACTTTCATTTTAGTAAAAAATCATAATCCTAAAATTCCCTACAACAATTAATGTATTAATATTTTTGTAATATTAATCACACTATAAAGCATAATTTTACATGGCAAAATATGCCATTTAAAACTGCTAAATAGTAACATAAATATTTGTTTAACAATCTATATATTTCTGGTTTATAGAGAAGTTCTGTAGTCATTTGTTTTTTAAGTTCTATTCTGTATATAGAAATACAGCTTTTGATTCTTTAAAACAGAGGACATATCACTGCAAGCATATGTTGTGCACAAATTTTAGTGGAAGCACTTGAACTTGCATAATAAGAATAACAAAAAACATATTCAAACTCCACCAAACTTATAAAGTGCTCATGCCAAGCCAAAACAACATCAAAAGTAAACTGAATCATGTTTAATCCTACAAAATTACGGCTGTATAGGTTAACATTGGTTTGGTCCAAGTCTGTCAGTTGCTGTTGTGATCCCTGTATTCACTGCAGATCAGACTGAAATCAACTGTGCCAGCAGATGCAGTTAAAAAAATAATCACATGTAAATATTTGTGGCATATTGCTGTAAATTTGTGAGATAAGATATGACTAAAAGTTTAAAGTAAAAAAATGTATTTTAAATCCTGAATGTGGTATAAAATATTTAAACATTACATAAATTTGTTAAAAAATTGTTGCAACGCTTTCACATATAATGATACTAAAAACATGTCTGTTGATTATTTTATTTCTTTATTTCAAAATATTTGATAGCCATAATATACACAGAAACTATTTAGATGATTTTTATTTTGTATTTTCATTCACCCATTCAATTACATTTTTTTCTATGGAGTACTCTAAATAAGTTACTTGCTCTATCAGTGCAGTCATTGAACAGGTCAAAAGTTTTGTACTATCCAAAACGACCCACCAACCACCAGCTGTCTGATGGGTATGGTATAGCTTGCTTTATCTCTGCAAACTTGCTATTCACTTGGAAAGTGAGTGTGTGCTTTTCAGTATGTTTAAAATTTTTTTTTGAATCCACAAATACATTACTGTTGCCTCAATTAATTACTGTTGAATAAACACAATGCTTTATATAGTGCCCTTCAAAATTGAGATTTCAGACGGATGTTAGTTTTGATTCTGAATTTTCAGAAATTATTGTAATTTGATATGACTGTGAGGTTTATATATAAGAGCATTTGACTTTTCTGTTTTATTTTACTGTTAAAATTCTTTGATTAAAATATTAAAATAACATTTTGTTATGCAGCATTTTTTTAGTGCAAATAATTTTTGTTGCCTTAATGTCAGTCAAGGAACAAATTATTACTAGATAAATATAACTGATCACTCAGACCAACAAAATGAATATCAATTTAAAAAAATACAAAATCAACAGTTTTCTTTCTTTTTTTTTTTTTTTTTTTTTTTCTTTTCTCTTCTGATGCTGGCAAAGATAAAAGCTGTGCAATTACATCTCAGCAGCCAGGATTCTAAATTTCAGCAGATTTGTCAATCAGAAAGCTCAATTTACTTGTTCACTTTTATAAAATTTAGAAGCAGGGAACAGAACGGCAACCTGGTCTTCTGTCTGTACTGGTGCAGAACTGTTTCCAGCCTGTATATTTACTTGGTAGTGTTTTGGACAGTTATTGTAAAATTGCCTAGCGGTGGGCCACTGTTTGCTCTCCAGGGAGATTTTTCTATTGGCTAAGTCACAGTCAGATTTTTTCTTTTTCCCCTACTGATGTATTCCCTTTATTAATTTCCTCACATTACTCCTAGTTATACCTCCTTTTACTATGCTAAATAATTCCTTTTATGCTAAATAATTCCTTTTTTTCCATTTTTGAGTTATCACTCTGTAACATTGCAGTTCTCCTTTTTATGGAAACTGTCTCAAATTGGCAAGATCTAAAATATGCTGAGTTAAATCCGCTATAAAAGACTTTATTGACAATTACTATAACTTAAACACAGTCCTGCTTTAATAAGCTCAGCTAAAACTGAAGTTTGAATAATTTTTGTTATCTGAACCAAGAAATCTATTAAAAGGAGCCCTCTATTTTGAACTGTTTTGCGGTGATGTAATGGGGACAAATGATTAAGCATAGCTTAGATAGCCAAAATCCTCTGGGTCAAATTACCCTGTCTGCTGAGAAGCACAACAAGGTTGAAAGAAACACAGACGCCGGACAAATGTTTCTGGTAAGAGGAGGAGAGGTAGTACAAGGCTGTCTCCTTTTTCCAGGGCGGAGGCTAATTTCGGTGGGCTCTCCTTCACCCTCTGTGAGTTTTCCTGAAGGCTGGACGCTGCCTAGTGCTGAAACCTGTGGATGCCCCCTCCTGACACACTGCTTTCTCTTACCATCTGTGGGAAGGGGCACTTGGTGCTGCAAATTTGGCCTTATTCTGCTCCTACCTTAAAGAAGAACTGCACCAGTTCGTTAACTGCGTGTGCCCATGAAGCAGCAGGTAGGTGCTGGTGCAGGGCCAGAATCCGGCCCTCCTCACCGGCACCCTCACCTCCAGGGTCCTGTGAAGGCTGACTGAGGCACTGAGGAGGGAACATGCTTCACAGTGAGTATTATCTGCAGTCAGAATCTCCGATGGATTTTGATCAAACTTTGTATGTGGGAGGGCCCGGCTGGGGACAGGGGAGCAAACTCTGGGCTTGCCGCCGCTGGGGGAGCTGCACTGCTGCCACCGGGGCAATGGCAATGTGGGGTGAATGCACAAAAGCTCCTAGGTTTTCAAAGGAGGAAACAGGTTTCCCTGTTAATCTTGTGCCCTGTTGGGAAAATTTGGATGGTAAACATAAGATAAACCACGTCTAGTTTTCTAAACTGCCTTCTAATTCAGCTTCCTTTCCCTGGAGAGAACCCTGAATTTAGTTAGAGAGACTTCCACAGCAGCAGCCTGACAAGGATTGAAAACCACTGCTATAATGTCGCACTGATGCATGCTACCATCCTGCTTACAGCGAGAGGGTCTGCTGCTGTTTGATGTTGTGCATATGACATTAGTAACTCTCCATTTGCATCAGGGCTGCTTTTGCAAAATAGCAAGTGGATTCTACCCTGGATGAAGTAAATGGAAACTGAGGGTTCATTCCCTTTGACAAGTCAGACATGTTTTAAGAGCACCTGTGTATGCTTAAATGGGGACTTGTTTTTTTCCCTTCAATTGCTTATTTTTGTAAAAGTTTGGTTTCTGCATCTCACAGGGTATGAATTTGTACAAAGCTTTCAGTGTCGTAGTGATGGCTGTCTTTATTACATTACTTTTGCTGATCAGCATATTGGTTCTGATAAGGCTTCTGAGATTCATCTTATTTTGCAGAGTTTAAAGCTGCTTTTAGAATATTTTGTCTTGTCTTACAATATAATCTCTTACTGACGATATCTGAAAAGTGACAGATAATGTAGGCAAAAATCCTACAAGTAGTGGTAAATGTTTTGTTTCACAATTACATTTAAAACCTTCATTTTTAAAAAACTCTGATAGAATGTATTTAAAAGTATTCTGCGATCCCTTGGAGCATGTAAAAGATGCTCCGTGTAAACAGATCCTTCTGCCCTTGTTCTTTAGACGGTAGTGAGGCTGCTGAAAGATTTGAGTGATGGTTTAATGTTTTAAATTAAATATAGATTTGGGGTTCTGAGCCTGCTGAGTTGAGTGCTGTAAACATTGGAAGACCAATCAAAACAAACATAAGTGACACAAGTGATCTTCATTGAATCATTTGGCATTTCTCTTGACTTGTTTAGAGACAAATGCTTTTGTTTCCTTTTGTGGAATATTGTTTCTAGATCTAGTCTGAATTTTCATTTATAGAGAGTGCATCACAAGATAAATGGCATGCTTTTACCTTGAGCAGCTAGTTAAAAACAAATGCAGAGCATAAAGCAAGGGAGCCGTGGCATTTGGAGGCCCTGTTTTCCTGGTGTGATTAACTGTACTCCATTCCTGATCAACAGCGCTGTCTGTTTACAGTATCCTAACTCTATCATGTGCTGTTTATGAGTAAAATTTCCAATGTGAAATTGCTATGGCCGAGAAGGAAGAATTATTACGCACATGTGTGTGTGAGCATGTGTGTGCGTATTCATTAACATTTGGGGTAGCAGGTGTTGAGAGCTTTTTTTCCTTGGTGCAAATACATTTTGCATCTCATGCTGCAGTCTTTTGTAAGCAGCAGCTTAACATTCCTTTTATTGCTTCACTATAAGGGGACCATGCAAGCCAAGGCCCTTCTCCAGTGCTAGCAGCTCCAGAATATTGCTCAGCTAAGTGATGAGGAGGGTTTGTATGCTGAAAGGATTTCAGGAAGAAGGTTATCATAGAAAAAAAGAAAAAAAAAAGACCCTCAAACCTGAAAACATTTTAATCGGTTAGGAAATGGGGGCGAGAGAGTTAAAGCTTTATCTTAGGACTTTGGGTGTAGAAGAGTCGTTGTAAAGATTGGACTTGAATTGGAAGACTGGATGATCATGTGCAAATGTAAGGATATGATTTTCTCAGTTCTGTAGTTAAAGAGCTGGGAGGCATAGCAGAGCAGCCCGTGGAAGGGTATTTATTTATCGATTTTTCCTTCTTGTTCTGTACAACAGCTTGACCTCTCTACTGGATGAGTTGATCTGGTTGTCCTCTCTTTGGTCCTTTTAGACCCTTCTTGCATCCACAGTCATGTTCAGTATTAAAAATGGAACTAACTAAGGAGAATTTCCTTTTTTTAATTGCAGCAGAAAAATATGGTTCTTTGTAACAAAAGGAGACTGATGGAGGTAAAACAAAGATTAGGCCATTTCAACAACAATCACTTAGTTGTGTAGTATAGTTCAAAGCACGACACAGAGAAACAGGGAAATAATGAACAACCCATGCAGAGGTGACTTTAGGAGAGAGTAGAATGAGATGTTAAAATAAACAAAACAAGTTATCGATGGTAGCTATGCTTAATACAAAATGTATTTTTCCCCTTTTGAAGGGCAACATCACACATCTTGAATGTCTCATACTGGCTGAGAAAAGAAAGACTAGTTAGTGGCCAAGAACACCCTGATGTTCTGTGCTACAAATTGAAAGTGAAGGTTACTTTCTTGTAGACTTTATCTTAAAGCAGTAAAACGGGTAGCTGCTGCTACAACTGAAAGTATTGATTTTGTAATTTCAGCAAATTAAGAACAAGACAGAAAACCTATTAAACCTTTCCACTGATTGCCAGGGCACTTTTTGGTGATGCCGGTGCTGACATTAAAATTACATGTGCCTGTCTCTTTAAAGCCAAACATGTACATTTTACAGAAGATAGTGCCAGTTAACGTGCTGAAAAAGGATCTTTATAAATCTGTGTAATTTCACATTTCAGATGTGAAACTTTTGAAGCCTGATGGCATGAATGTCAAGCAGCACATCTAAAATTTTCATAAATTATGGTTCATGTTAGATGTGCTTTTATTGCATTTTAATAAATTAAAATTTTCACAAAGCCAGAAGATTTTTTATAATAATAGCAAAGATGGTAACGCTAGTAATAGCATTATCTGTCAGAACATTATGAGTAATGATTATGTAAAAATCTATGTAACAAAGGCTAACAGAAGAAATGATCAAATTATATTCTTTTGTATCTTGTATAAAACAAGTTATTCTATTACGGTAGCAAAAAAAACAACTTCTCTTAAAGCAATATTTAAATTACTTTTAAAAATCGGTGTAATTAAATTCATGTGAATTACAATAGTTAAGATCACTTGTTTCATAAAAGATTGTTTTAAAGCTTTGCTTTAATATTACCAAGTATAAATTAAAATGTTACGTCTTTTACAAATGCAATATTTCTAATAGTCCTTAACGAGAAAATTTTTCATTAAAAGTGGGGCAGGGCAAGGGAAATTATACCTGGATCTACTCTGAACACCCAATAAAGATGTAAGTTTCCAGTTTATCCAATTCATAAATATTTTGTTTCATCTGAGCAGGTATTTGGCACCATTCCAGTGTGTAAACAAGCATGGGTTTTACACACACAAATCTAATTTACAGGCAAGCCATCATCTACATTTAGTGTAGTAACCAGCAATTTGTGATGTGCCTGTAACAGAAATGCAGAGTGATAGAGGAGGCGGTGGGAATGTAAATTTAAAAAGAGAGATTGGTTTTGTAACAACAAAGGCAATCTTAAAAAGTGTGGGGGACCACTGCTGAGAGACTGTGAGCCAAAAGTCTTCATTGAACAGACTTCAGGAACTTGTAGCAGCTGTTTACACCATCCCGAAACGTATGAATGAGAATGTGCAGCTTATGTTACCAGTGAAGCAGCAGAATAGTGTGTGAAAATGAGTACCAGGTGTGAAAATGTGTATCTAAAGATAAAGGTGTAGTATGGTGAAGTGGATTTAATAGTAAGAAAGATCTGGAATAAGTAGGAGGACGAACTGAAGGAGAGCATAGAGCTTCAAACAAATGAACAAACAAATTTTTTTGTCTCTGCTGAAAGAGTAATGCTCTTGGGGAATGCTGGAGCTCTGTAACCACCCATCCAAAACCAACAGAGGTTCAGGTGATAATGGTGACTCTGTGCAATGTCTCTTCAGTTTACCAGGAATGCACTTGCCTGCCTACCTATGCAGAGCTATATCTCTTCCCTTTGTTTTCACAGTACATATACCAGGCTATTGTTCCCTATGAAGTTGGGTACACATTGCATATTACAAGTATTCTCAGATAACACCTATAACTCCACAAAAACACAAAAGTGTCGTTGCTTTATTGTACTGCATGGGCAGAAAATTACACAGAGACATCCAGCTCCTGCACACCTCACGGTTTGGGGCTTCATTAGACCTGGAACAATGAATATGAAGAAAAGAAAGATGCAATAACAGTAGCTACAGGTGCACACATGAGTCACGGTGGTCTAAGTACTTACAGGTGACCACAAGGATAACCACTTCCAGATGCTGGTAATTTGTAGGAAGAGACAAAAAAGGGAGGTTTTAAGGAGGAATTTAAAGGGTTAGAGATTGGTTACTGCTTGAGAGATAACGGTTTGTTTGAGGCAGGATGGCTTCAATAACCCAAGAAGGAGCTTTAACTTACCTTGCAAGAGTTCCTTCTGGACATTTGACAATGCTGAGATTTTATTAAACCTACTGTCAGTTTGAGCCTTCACCTGAATATCTCTTTGAACTGTCTTTTCTTCCTTTCCTCCATCACAGGTACCCATTACCTGCCACTCTCCTGTAGATCTACAATTTTGCCAGAGTTGTGAGTGGTGGTGTTTCCACCTAAATTTTATCAAAGAGTTTTTTTATTTGTTTGTAATTTTTTTCAGATTCACCAGAACTTTTAATTGTGTTTGGTTTTAATTGCATATGCATTATATGTTTTGCATATTCATATGTGTATTTATGTATATAAATATCAGCATACACCAAAACCCTCCACCTATTGGTTTCAGGAAGGTGGAAGAACCAAGAACGGGTGGCAGAAGGGGCACCCTAAAACATGAAAGTCCTTCCTTTACTGGATTTAAAGTGAAGCATAGAATGCCAGTCTTCCACATCCAGGGAGAAGACCTAAAGATTCAGACTGAAATAATCATAGACTCGTAGAATCGTAGAATGGTTTGGGTTGGAAGGGACCTTAACAGTCACCTAGTTCCAACCCCCCTGCCATGGGCAGGGACACCTCGCACTAGACCAGGTTGCTCAAAGCCTCATCCAGCCTGGCCTTGAACACTTCGAGGAAGGGGGCATCCACATGAACAATGAATAATAATTTTTTTTCTGCAATCCAAGAGATGGATGGAGACATAAACAAGAAGAACCAGTAACCAAGTAAGGTGGGACAGTTGCTGGAATAGTGCACAAAAACTGGATTATAGTCTAGTGTACAGGTCTCCCACAGTCCTGGGAAGTTTCTGCATTAAAAGGTCCTTTATGGTGTTCTGCAGAACTTGCTTTCTGTATGAAACACTTGGAGAATCTGGGTTATGACACAAGATAGAAAGGGGAAAAAAAATTAAATCTCCCCAAATCCTGCAGTGTAGGAGAATCGTGTCCTGTGCACCTTTACTTTCCCACTGAGAGTAATAGAAAATTTTTTGACACACATGAACCTGTGCTCAAGAATGCACACGTGAACACTGGAAAACACTGATCTTTATTAAAATTTGATTTTTGCCTTGAAGCCTGTCCAGAAGTGCAGAGCCAGAACTGTCCAAAGGCCACTTGAAATTGAATCAACAGGTGATGAAAAGTTTGGCGGAAACATGTTGACTTTGTGGAAGGTAATTTTGGATACCAATACCTCAATTTTTCAGTGTATTGTAAATGGCAAGAGCTAAATTAATTTGCATAGTTAAGATAAGGTTATGTTCCACTGCTGGATTTGTGAATTAGTCGGAAAATGTGTCTACTGATGTTCTTGAGGTACTAACATGAAGCTCTCAAGGGCTGATTTTCAGTTGACATACAGTGAAAATAACACTTATATTTGAGGGGTAAAGAAGTTAATATTTGAGGGATGAGGAAGTTAATGATTATGTTAATATGATTCTCTGATGAAAGGATTGTGCTAAATGAAATGGTAGCAAACATGGGATATGTTTGTAGTAAATGGTATAATTTCAACTTAAGTCTGCCTGAATTTCACAAAAATAGTGTAAAAATAGCATAAGCAAAATAAATTCCTACAAGTGTAAACTGAAGAAAAAAACAATGAATTTAAACCATCTTAAATAAATTGTTGAAATAATTAAATCACATTCTTGAACAATGTCACCAAACTAGATGAACACAGATCCTTACAAAACCCAATACCAGTACTACGTTTTGTACTAGAAATAGTGACAATTTTTGTAGGCATTGAAATAGAATGTAATTACAAATAGTGATGAGGGAGAGAGGAAATGAGAAAAAATATTTTCTGACAGTTTGTTTTCTTCTGCATACAGTGTACACTATTCACATATAGTAAATACACAACATGCATGCCTGTTGGAGTCTACGTAGGGTTTTTTATTGCCTAGGTTCTGATTTTCCTTGGTTTCTTCTTTCATCTAGGGAAGCAAACTGATAGGAAACCAGCATTCCTTTATGAAGAATTGACTTTTTCATTGAGAAATCGTTGAGTGCTAAACGTTCGTTGATGACCTGAAAAATGTTTCTAAGGATAGCAAAAAGGAGAAATCTTTTGAAGTTAAAAGGTAATTTTTGTCTCTTCCATTGCTTTCAAACAAGAAAATAAAAAGAGAAAGAAAGAGAGAGAGAAGAGTGAGAAGAGAGAAATTATGCTTTGAGTTTATCGAATTAAGTGGTGTGTGAAGTTGATAAAGGAATTTGGGTTTTATTTTGTTAGTTCCCTCCAAGTTTTCCTTATTGTTTAGTCAATGTTTCTACTGGGGCAAATACATGAAATTATTTTCTCTTGTGGTTGTGACTAATAAAGATGTGGCTAAAGGCAGAAATGATAAAATATTGTCTTGAACCAAACTTGGAAATAGTCAAGAAAATATCAGGAGTTTTCCAGAAATAATTAAGTGAAAATCAATATCTCTGTTTGTCGGTTCCTTACTACTTGTTATCTTTTCTCTTTTCCCTAAGAAGGAGGAAATGGGTTACATTTTGGTTTTGGTTAAGTCTCTGAATTTTTGGATTTCTGAACTTACTGAAAACATTCCCTTTCTAGCTTCTTAGAGATTATCTGTTGTTATTTCTTCATCCTTCAAGTACCATTATTATTATTATTGTTATTGTTATTATTATTACTGGGGATAAGGCACTTTCTTACTCTATTTTCTTGTTATTAATTAAAACAATTAACAGTTATGCAGAAAAAATGCCAAGAGTGGTGTTTCTCAACTTTGTTGCCCATTGCTCTTCTCCTGTACCATACCATTTTTTCCCTCCCAACTACACTTTCAGACACTATAAGCAATATTATGTTGACTGTTCTTGGGCTTCTTTCTCTGCCCATGCCCCTCTCCTTCTGCCTTGGATAGTGCTTCCCAGACTGGGAAACATTGACTCTGTTGGTCACAGTGCAACTGGATGTGTATGTTCAGTAGACATAAACAGTTTTCCATCTTATGTTAATTAAGAGGTCTTCTCTTCTAAGCTACCACTGTTTCAATCTGAGTGCCTGCTAGCATCTCTCCTGGGTCCTCCACTCCCGTCCTAGTTTTCCCAGTAAATGCCTCCAAAAAGAAGAGGATCGTCTCTCCCCATACTGTTTCCCTACTGAATGTGGAAGCTGAATGTGCCTTCACCTAGCTATGCTCTGTTTTCCACTTAAAAGAAAATCCACCCATAATTCTTGTAAACCTGGAGGAGAGATATTAGAGTCTGCTGGCTCTGACACTGTCCTTACCTTTGAAGTCTCAGCTTTTGCAATGGAGAATGCCTAGATGTGGAACTATGGAGTAAACTGTACAAATGGAAATTTTTTATATTGTGATATTATGGGAAATGGAATTAGTTTTAGATTTCCTTCCTTTTATTTTTTTTTTTTTCTTTTTAAGACACTCAAAGTTTGAGAAGTGTTATGTGGGAACAAATTGTTTGTAATGTTCCCCTGGAATATGATGGAGAAGTGATATTCCTTCTCTCTCTTCTCATCATTTGCAGCTATAGTTCACATTTAAAATTTTTTTTCCTGTTTTTTTAAATCTATTTAGGTTTTCTTGAGTCCTTTGTTTCAAGACAGGAACACTCTTTGATGGATAAAAA
>NW_010100512.1:7204-9024 GCF_000699245.1 Pterocles gutturalis | reverse complement strand
CCGACGTGCGGACCGGGGACGGGGGTCCCGGGGAGCCGCCGGCTGTCTGTGGCACCGATTTAACCCTTTCTCGCCATTACCAGGATATAGACAGTTCTGAGATCCACAAGAAGAACTGCGTGTGGCTCATGGTGACCCATGAGACGTGCACCAAAGACGACGTGGTAAGAGGACAGTGCTGGACAGCTTTTATAATTATTTAATGCAAATTAATTATTTGATTTCAAAATGAACTTTCTTCTAGTTGTTCTACTTCATAAATCCCTCTGTTTCGAAGAGAATAAGCCTAATACCAGCTTCCTTACATCGCAGCTACTTTAAAAATTTCTTACTCTCTGGAGTCATGTCATCTCCAGAACAGCTCGACAAGAAGTCAATAATTAGTATTGCTTCTGGAGCAGAAGACTTGTCTTTCAAAAAAACAGTTCCTTAAAATCTAAAATACGGTGATTCTAATTTTTTTTCAAAGCCCTTTCCTTATTCAGAACAAGCGGAAATAATGCTTTTCTAAGCAAGTGTTCTTCCTTTCCTGGAAGATTAGTGCTAGTGTAACAACGTATTTTTCATTTCTGCAGCTTTTTATCTGCTGTTTGCTTTCCCTTCCTGTCAGATAGCCAGCAGGGTACCTGAAGGGTATCAGGAGACTGAATCTGCCGGACGCAGCGGCTGCTCTGTGCCCTGGCGGGGCTGTAACACCCACGGGCGCTGGTGATGTGCCTGCTGCCGTGACAGCATTTGCTGCGGTACCACACACGCTCTTTCCAGAACAAAGTTCTGCTTTATTGCAAATGTGCTGCCCTGGTCAGTCATTAAACATGGTTCAGTTGGTTTTTTCGGGTTTTTTTTTTTTTGGGGGGGGGGGGGGGTTTCTTTTTGTGATTCTGTGACTCGCCTGGAGCAGCACGGTATCAGCCCTGCTCATTTCTCAGCCCAGGCAGATGCTGGATGAGTTAGCTGGGGTATTTCTGGACAATGCTGGCCATTTCCATTTCTCATCAGCTTTAGCACAGCTGTGGTTACTTGTGCATTTTTTTTAAATCTGGCACACAAATTACAAACCTAGCCCTTCAGAAAGAGCCTCTTTCACCTTAAAATGGAGAACATTTAGGGAGGAGATGCTGCATAAATACATTGAACTACTTCTCAGTGTTTAAAGGAAAAGAGGGAGTGTTACTTCACCAGTTTTCCTCTATGCCACCATGTCTTTAAAAAGCATATTAATTTGATTATTTCCTGATGATTTTGTTGAATATTTTCATTTTACAGGAAAGATGGGAAGGGCCAGACAAAACAACAAAGTTTGGGAAAACAGGTGAAATTTCTCCAGTTAACAAAGCAAATTTTTTAGTGCTGTGAATTAAGCAAGTGAAGGAAAACAAGAAGGCGGGGGAAATACTGCTTATGATTAAATAATCATAAAATGAAATGAGTTATAGAATTGCCTCAAAGCAACCTTTCTGAATGGAAAAAAAAAGTAGTATCGGCTCTTAAGATTGCTCTGCAAAAAGGTAGCATAGAAAAGTAGATAAATTGCAGTAATAAGCCACGCAGAGTGTCATGGAGCTTTCTCCACACTCACAAATCCAGGGACAATTGCCACTGTCATCTCAGTCTTCTAGCAGAACTGAGGGCTCTGGAGGTAATTTCTTGAATTTCATAATTATGAAGTTACCTCTCTCTTTTCGTATCCTTGTCTTGTGGATTTATGCCTCTAATTTCAACCTCTGAATTTTTTATCTTTGTAAGTCTTCTACAGTAGGCCATGCATTATTATTTAAACTGGAATTAAAATGCAGTCGCTTATGTTAGGCCATGAATTT
>NW_010100512.1:3166-7173 GCF_000699245.1 Pterocles gutturalis | reverse complement strand
TGCTGAACCCCAGGAAGTTTTCTGAAGTTGAGGAATGTACTTCACAAACTAAACGTCTTTGAGTTTAAAGAACAGTTTAAAAAACAGTGCTGAGGTTTCACCTGATGGCAGGAGAGCAGTCCTCTTCCCACGCTGTACTGGCTGTCGATTCATTTGAATCTACAAGGAAATAAACAGGGAAGCACACTTTTTAAAGTTTTTAAAGTCTCTCTTGCTATGAATTGCTGTCAAACCAAATCAGTTTAGCAAACAGAACCATGGAAATCTGTGGGGTTTCTGTGTATTGTGAGCAATGAAAAATCAAAACCTGATTGCTGGGAACTCATTTGCTGCGTTTTTAATGCTTGTTTCACACTCCGACTAGCTTTTTTTTTTTTTTTTTTTTTGTAGTAACAGTACACATTTGCAGTATTAATATAAATATTTTGGTGTATTTTCCAGATGGCAGCACTAGAGAAGGCCACCGGTGACGCTGTGCTCAAGTTTGAACCATTTGTTCTTCACGTGCTGTGTCAAGAGCTGCAAGATGCACAGCTTCTGGTAAAATCACATCAAGTGACAAGTTACAGGGGGGTTCTGTTAGATTCCTTGCTGTAAAAATAAAAGTACTGGCTCCTCAATAAGCTTTAGCACTGAAGAGTAGTCCCAGGTGTGCTGTATGGTTAGCGACGAGGGTAGTGAAAGCAAGCTGGAAACACAGCTTTGAACGTGGTGGGGATTTTGCTGTACGTTTTTAAAAACAAAATTACTCAGCTACAGTTCAGTCTTGGAGCTGAAGCAGGTTGCCTGGTACAAATTGTTCCCAGAGAGCCAGGGTTGCTTTAGCTGGCTGGAAGGGACGGGTTTTCAGACGTGGTTTTGCTGCCAGCCAGGCTGTTTGGCTCCAGAGTTTCACTAACGGAGCTGTACCTTTGCCTTCAGCTTTTCCAGAAAGACTCGAGAGTAACGCCTGGTGGGTGTGTTCCCTCGTTTATGCAGAGGAGAGCTGATGAGCTCCTTTTGTAGAACTGCTGCACTTTTGGCTGTCAGTGTTGCACAGCTCTGTATGGCTCCCAGCTCTTTGAGAGACCACAGTCCAGTGCCCAGAGAGACGGTAATGTCCCCGCTGCACAGAGTGAGATCAGACAGTCAAACCACAATTTGTGGGTTTGATCTTAAAAACATTTTAATTTAACTAGTATTGCATTAATCTGGGGAGATGGTTTTGAATAAGTTTTTTTGCAAAAACTGAGGTGGTAAGATGGTTGCATAATGCATCCATAATTATTTATTGCTGTGAGAGTGTAAAACCTGTTCAAGGCATTTATTTGTCCTGCAGCATTCAGTGGCTATCGAGGCTGGGTTCAGGAACTCTGGAATTACCGTTGGCAGAGGAGGAAAAGTTATGATGGTAAGGACTTTTCTACTTAACCTGTAAGGAATGTGACAAAACCATGTGGTTACTGTTAACCTCAATTTTTTTAATGAGCCAAGATCTGGATTGTGATGTGATCACCAGCTATCACAGGGCGTGCTGTAGCAAAGAAATAGCTTTCTGCTTTAGCTGACAGCAGACTAACCAATTGTGCAGATGTGGGTTTTTTACTGTAATGAACTCCCCATATTATTTAAATAACCTTCATAAAACAAAAAAGCTTTGTTCTAGATAAATCCTTCTGTGTGTGTTCTTAGGCTGTCCGGAGCACTCACTGCTTAGAAGTTCCATTGAGCCACCAGGGGAAACTGATGGTCTCCGAAGAATATATTGAATTTCTGATACATGTGGCTAATCAGAAAATGGAGGAAAATGCAAGGAGGATTGACAGGTTTGTAAGATTACACCAAACCTCTTCCTGACATCTAAATCCAAAAGTGAGAGGTTATGTTAAAAAAAAAAAAACAACACCAAAGTCTAAAATGCAATTTCAATTAATTTTTTGAGCTCTGAAGACCATGAACTGTTTAAGTGAAAACCTATAAACAGCAAGAGTTTGCAGACTCTTTGTTACTGAGTGGGGTTGAAGTTTCTTTCTCTGAGGATAACAGCGTGTAGTACTCTAACACAGTCCCCACTTCAGCAGCATTCAGATTGCAGTGCACACTTCAATCCACTACATGCTTTGTGTAGTTTCCAAAACTGGTGATTTATGAAGGTGGTGGAAGGTTACACACACCCTTTGCAGCATTACATTTGCCTGTTCTGCTCCTCAGCTGGAGGCAGAAGAGCCAAGGATCCTGAGGATCAAAGGGATGCTGAAGAGACACCTGCATGTCTAAGACCATTTATTTTTGTATGTCCACTGAAAATCTCTGTAGCTGTTAAAGTAGTTGCTAATAGCAGCAGTCCATCTGACCATTAATGCTGTCATTCATCAGATGTTTAACCTGATACCATTTTACAGTTTCTGTAAGATTAACGGATCTTAGCGGCACGTGAGCACATCCACACATTGATTTCTGACAACAAGCATTACAAAGGGAAGCGGCACAGCACACACAAGGGCACAGGCTGATAGTTCTGGTTTTTCTTCCAGTGTTGGCTACAACAGTTCAATGATAGTGACAGTTTTCTTCTTTTAGCACATCTTGGTTGTATTACCAAAGCGTTAGTTTCTCAGGGAAGTTTTGCAGATCCTGAGCAAACCTGCAGAAATGATGACACAGTTGTTTCTGTCTAGATTCTACAGCTGCTTGGAGCAAGCTCTGAAAGCTGCCGTGAGTGCAAAGATCTCACCTCCTGAGGAGAGGGAGAAGAGTCGCTCTGTGTACGTGCGCAGAAGAAAGAGAAAGACCGTTAAGGAACAAGGTGTACGCACCTCTCCAGAGGATCATGGTGAAGAACTGGGGCCTGAGGATGATACAGAAAGCACCCTCGGTATTTTCGCTGGAATCATGATATAGGCTAAGGCATTTGAAAGCAAATGCAAACTGAATAGTAATTGTCATTCTCTTTGTAAGAGATCAAAACACTGCTTTGTTCCAAGTAGTAACACTCTCGTGGACATTTACCAGAAAAAGGTAATTAAACAGGATTGTGAACAGGTTTAATGCCCCAGAAGCACAGAACAAAACCTTGGAATGTTTTTTTAACAGCACTGTTGCATTAACAGTCTCTGTCCGTTCCCACAGCACTGGCGGGTTTGCTGGAGCCTGTGGCCGTGCTCTCTGGAAGCACTGCACTTCAGGTGCTGGGGTTAAGCCTCCTGGTTCTCGCAGAGTAGACAAACTCTGAAAACTGGGTTGTTATCCTTGAGGGTTTTAATCCCTGTAGGAACTCTGCAAAACAGTATGCAGCCATAGAGATGGCCCTTTCAAAACAACGCACAAAGTCAACCACTCTGCAGTTCAGGCTGTGGAACATGAAATAAATGTAAAACCGTGCAAGTATTTGTGCATCCCTGTTCTGTACCACTGGAAAAGGCACACCACACTTGTAGTGTGTTCTTGGGAAAAACAGTGAATTTGTAAACCTTCACAACAAACCAACCTGAGCCTCTTGTGTTGCTCCTTCGCATTGCTAACTCACGGCTTGAGCAGCTTGGGGCACGTGCTTTCCTCCTGTTTCTGGGGCTGGCGAGACCTCGGCGCCTGGTCGGGGCACGGGAGGGTGAGAGCCCAGCGCGTTTCTGTCCGTGTGAGGAGATGCGGCCACGTCCAGCGAGAGGGCGGGTGGGTGACGCTGTCCCTGATGTGAGCACAAAGGGACACGCGGCAGGACGAGCAGGCGCCACCGTGTCCTCCTGCGGGGAGGCACCGGTGACAAATGCTGAAGATTAAAGAACAGCTCATGAGACAGCCAGATAGGTGAGATGTCGAAATACCGTTAAGAAGCCCCCCAGAGTGACACACCATATGTACTGCTCTCAAGCCTCGTGTACGTGAGGGGACTGAGTCAGGGGGGGGGACCATTGCTAACGCCGACGAGCTGCTGTCGGGGGGTGTGCGGCCAGCACCCCTCGCCTGGTGGCATTGGGGCAAGTGGAAGTGACGCCGGCAGAGCCCATCGGCTGGCTGTCCCTGTCCCCGTC
>NW_010100512.1:0-2949 GCF_000699245.1 Pterocles gutturalis | reverse complement strand
GTTGCAGCGCCGTGGTCTCCTGCCACCCGTGGGACGGTGACGTTTAGCCCTGAAAAAGCAGCGACGCAAGGAAACTGCATCAGCCTGCAGCCCCAGCCCAAAGGGGCCGTGCTGGCGGAACAGAGGAGGCCTGTCCCCACGTTCGGAGAAGAGCCGTGAGCGTGTCTGCGCTGGGGGGGAGAGGGACCACAGAGCAATCCTGTGCGTAAATCATCGCTGCAGTGCACTACCAAGGGCAGAGCCGTGGGGCGGTGAGTCGGGAGGAAAGGGTGTGCAATGCGGCTAATTAATTTTTTGGAAGCTGCTTTTTTTTTTTTTCTTTTTTATTTTTTTTTTAAATTCAATCCAAGCTCTGCAGTAACAGCCCAAACCTTTGCAGTATGTAGCAGCGTGTTCAGGATTTGCGTTCTTAGAAATGCTGTTTGTCAGGAACTGATGGGTGGTATGATCCCACGTTCCTGTTAAAAACGATACCAAATTCAGGAAGATGTTTTGACAGTCTCAACCTAGAAAGGTTACCCTAACTGCTGCCAGCTCATTACTCTACGCTTGCTAACTCCAATTATTGAAGGCTGTTGGGGACCTCGCACAAAAAGCCAGAACAAGACCCTGCAACAAGAAAAATAAACAGTCGTGTGGTTCTCAGCGAAAGATTAGGGCATCATGTTACTCCAGTGCTTAAAATACTGAACAGCTTTCACAAGGTTTTTCTGATTTTTTTAACCCCCCTGAAGGTTCCAGCGGTGACACTGAGGCTGTCCCACAGCCCCACAGATGTGCCGCGAAGGTGAGGAGCGCCCGCACCACCCCCCCCACGCACCCCTGCCCCTATTGCCCATAGACCGGGGGTGACCACGCTTTTCCCTGCTCTCACCCGTGTTTCACAAGTTCCTTGTGAGATTGCTTCTGTCAGGCTGTGTTTTATTTCCAGCTCCTGTAGCTAATTCTGTCACACTTGCAACGTTCAGCCGCATCCCAGAGGACAGAACGGCTGCACGCAGAGGAGGCAGCAGCCTTCAGAAAGGCAGCTCTGGGGCTCATGGCAGAAGAAAGTACTGACAAGCAATGAGATTCCTAAAGTCGGCAAATCTTTGCCATTTGTAAGCACACTTAGCCACTTAATTAATTAACAGATACTTTCAGCCCAATTTTCTTATTTCCTTTTGCTCTGTTAAAATATCGGAACATTTAAAATCACAATTCCGTTCACTTTGCATTCAGCTGTTTCTGGGGAGGCACGTGTATTCATCCACTCTCGGAACTGATCGTCTTTTCTCACCCCTAACATTTGGCATCCGCACCAGAAAATCCTTTAAGCTGTCATTCCTCCGGCTGGAGCCCAAGCGCCAGCTGTGCTCATGCAGCATCCAGCAGGCGCTGCAGCGTGGAACTCACTCGCATGACTCACCGAGAGGACTCTCTGCACACAAATCACAGATGCCACGAGCACCAGTGTTTGCTTAAAACAGCTTCTTCCTCGGAAATTTGAGCACTTAACTGGGTTTACAGGAACGTAACTGTAACAGCATCAGATTGCAGGAGAAATCATTGTTTTCAAAAACAGTTAAACTCTCCGGATAGGACGGCTTTCCAGCCCTCAGCCACCGCTCCTCTTCATGCTTTATTCGAGCTCGCCTGAGTCTATGCGCTTAACAGCAACGTGCAGTTGTATAAAATTTAGTCTCGATTTTTAAAAATAACTTTGTGCTATTAAATATACCATGCACTGGAGTTTTAGGAGGTCTTTGGTATGTTGTTACTGAAAACACACAATTACTCCACAACATCTTGTCCATTTTATTTACATATTGTGATATGAAGGAGGATGTTTCACTTCTGGTTTTCCAGCAATTGAAGAAAACACCACTGCAGCATGCTGTGCATTTTTTTTCCTTTGAAAGGAAATTTGAGTCTTTAAAAAATATCTAATCATATGCCTACATCTTCCTAGCTGGCTGCTTTATTTCTTTACACCAAGAGAAAGTAAAACCTGTAAGAATTACTGTCCTAAACCTGCCAACTCTGGTGTGACTACAGCAGACAGCTCTCTAGAATTGAACATCAGGGTACCTTCAGCTCTTTTTTAAAAATGGAGAACAACATCCCAATTCCACATAGAAATTACACAGAAGCATTTATTCTGCTTTCTGGATGCAGCTTATTTACAGTAACTGAGCGGATAAAATACTTCGGTCCATTTTATACTGGGAAAAAAAATCTTATTTTGTTTTCATTTTCTGCATGACCCCATGAAACAGGAAATATTTTTCTGAAAACCAATTGATTTTTTATCAAAAAGAACATCATTCCTTTCCTCAAAGAACACAGTACTCAAGTTTTGCAGTTACCGTAATCAGATGTTTTGAAGAAGAGCCCTAAAGGCTAACAAGCTGGTTGTTTCGCTGCTCAATCCCTCTGCCCCGCTGGCAGTGGCAGTGACAGTCCCAGCACCCCATCACAGGACACACTTGTCCGAGTCACTTCTGCATCCCGCAGGCAAACACCCACGGGAATGCGGGTGCGGCGGTGGCACTGGGGTCGATAGGGACACAAGTGACAATTTCACCCTCCGGCGTGGGTTCAGACAGTGAAAGGTCTCAGGAGCAACCTGCGCTAAAAGTGTGTGACCCTGTCAGAGGCTGCTCCCTGTGTAACAGAACGGGCTCCCCCATGTCTCTGAACAAACGCCTCCAAACACCGTTTGACAGGATTTCTGGCACTCCACGGGCAGGGCCATCACCCCGGCAGGGCCATCACCCTGGCGGTGACACCACCCCGGCAGTGCCACCACCCCAGACAGGATTTCTGCCGCTCCCCGGGCAGGGCCATCCCCCCGGCAGGGCCATCACCCTGGCGGTGCCACCACCCCGGCAGTGCCACCACCCCAGCGGTGCCATCACCCCGGCGGTGCCATCACCCCGGCAGGGCCATCACCCCGGCAGTGCCATC
>NW_010100511.1:3914-48468 GCF_000699245.1 Pterocles gutturalis | reverse complement strand
GCGCTCATAGGGCTTATAGGGTCAAACCTCTGGGTTAGTTCGGGTTTGTTTCTTGGGATGTTTTTTTGTTTTATGGGGTTTTTTTTTAATTATTTACTTATTTTGTTTTGGTTTTAATTGCTGCCGCCCCAGCAGAGAGCCGGCCCCGGCCCCGGCCCCTGCCGCAGAAGCTGTGCAGGGGTTTCTGCAGTCAAGTTCGGTTACCGACTTGTTTCCTTCCCTTCTTTAGGTGATAAAAATTTGGGGGTCGGGTTACAAAGAGAACAACCCAAAAGCACACCTTTTTGTGCTTTGGCTTGTTGTGTTTCAGTAGAAACTGGCATGTTGTGTCCTAGTGCCCTCGAGCATGTGCACAGCAAAGCTTCATTTTTCAATGAAGGAGGAATAGCCCATTTTCTATTTAAATTATACACTTTGTGGTTTGTGGCCAAAGATGAGCTAGTCCTTGGGTTTTGCATGCTTAGGAGACAGGATACACCTGTTTTCTGGGCAAAGTTATCTGCACACACGTGGGAAGCCAGTGTAAAGAAATGGGCTCGAAGTCTAAAACTTCAGGGTGAAGTGTAGCTCCTTTTCCAGTGAGGAACTGACAGCAATTTACAACTGTGAATGTGTCAAAGTCTAGACACCAGCCAGTACAATTGTGTGTGGCACCCTTCCAGTTATTACAATCAAACTCACCATCTCTGCTGCCCTGGTGCAACTACACCTGGACACTAGTTAATAAATGGCACCAAAGACTGTGCACATCTTGTCTATGCCTGTGGTTCTATCATATTCAATGTTGAGTCAGATGAATTTACTGATGACATCTACTAAATCAACAAGGACTATTCCAAATGTAGACAAGGGCCTACAAAGTGCATGCTGCAGAAAGAAAAATAGACAAAATCCTACAGGCTGCTGCTGTAGCAGTATTTCCTTCAAGAAATAACTCAAATGCAGTAACAATCTTCCCATGTTCCTTTTTTTTTTTCCCTGTCAGCAAATTACTGAAGTGACAGAGTGAAACATACATTCTTCAGCATAAATTAAATTTTCTTTCTTTAGCCTGATAGTCACTGCAACCTGATGCCTACAATGCTAGGCAGGCTATTTTTAACACTCTTCTACAGATACTGACAATATATTTGGACACTAACATAATCTTTTATGCATTACTCTTTTGTAGGGATGAATATGCAGAGAAATTTTTTTCCAATTGCGCTTTTACCATCAAACGGTTTCCATAAGCTGCAGATGAAAATACTATTAAAGTCTTCAGATATTAAGGAATATCAACAGTAAAACCTTAAGTAGTTGTGTCTTTAGTAGTTAAAAAAAGGGTTGACTTTATTAAAAATTTAAGAATAAGAAGCAACTAATTCTTTTAAAATACATCTGTTAACATCAAACTAAAAACACTGCTACACCAAAGAGCATTTTCCCCTTGTTTGTATGTTTAAGAGTAATTTAGAAATTTCTTTATTCACAGGGAATCTCATCCAGCCTTCAGTAGCAGATAGCTTTGTCCAAGTGAAAAGAAACAGCTGAATAGGTGACCTTCGTTTGCATTTTTTTCATTTAGGGCCAATCACATTGAAATTAAATTCAACTTTCCTGTAAATTTCAGGGTCAGGAAAACAAAGTTTCTAATATATTGGGCGGACTGAAAGAACAACTACATAATGGAACAAATCCACCATGAACAATATAATATTATCTAAACAGTGCATACCTTAAGGTGGTTCCAAGAGGCAGCTCAAAGGACTGGATCTCAGCAAGGGCATTTTCATATATCTGATCTTTGTTTTCTTCTATATACAATTCTGAGAGATTTGACTTGCTTTTCCTTGCCATAGATTAGCATAAAATTTGACTTAACTTTAGGAGAAGGCTTTCATTCTGATTATTATCGTTGACTAAGTGACTCCGTAGTCAGCAAAACCAGGCATGAAAAAACAGATCCTGCACTAACCTCGTGACTCCTGAGGACTTTGTGTCCAAAAATGGTGCACAGCTGCTGTTTTCCTGTCTCTGCTGGTAACATTTGCCTCATATGCAGTACCGAGGCCTGCAGAGTCTTTTTTTGTATGTGCGTCCAACTTATTTATCTTAACAATAAATTTACGGGCAAAAATAATGTTTCTACATCCTTGTAATAGTTCACTAGTAATAAAATATTAAGACTGAAATTTAGTCAGTTTGAAAACACCATTTTAAAATCACTTCAGACTCTAGACGTCAATGCTTAATTTCTTTGTTGAGTTTTATAGATTAAAAATAATATTTTAAAAGTATTTTATTTTTCCTTTTACAGTATAAAAAGCTTGCACATACAAAAATTAGCTGGATTTATGAAACAGTTTTATGGACCTTGTAAAGCAGACTGGAAAAGCAAATAAAGTTTTGTGTTCTCATCTTTTTCCTTTTCAGCATTAGTAGATGCCATTTATAACAACAGAGTGCAAAAAATGTTCTGGGATAGCCGATTTTTATATTAATATGCAATAAACAAAACTGTTACTAATTCATTACCTGCCTGTAAGGAAAAGAACATGGATAAACTCCTACAAATATTGAGGGTGGTGCTGGTGTCAAGTCATTGTTCTTATGATGATGGCATAAAGGACTTTGCACAACTGCCACCAATTACTTTCCTTTCAGGCGGTTATTTCAAACATGAGACTGGAGTTCTAGATCTTTCAATTTAAACAACTTTTTTGAAGCCTAACTCAATGTTAAGTGGCATAGTCAGTCTTGCTATATTTGATTATTTTGGATATTTCAAAGGTTTTAATCAAAATTTGGCTCTTAGCACTGCTCCTGATAAAATTGATTAGAGTCTTGACACACAGGGTGCAATCAAAAGCTAAATGCAGGAAAACAGAAATTACTCATTTCTGACCAGGGTGATATATTCGCTTCTCCATGCCCAGCGGGAACGCTGAGACAAGTTCACATCAGCAGCAGTGGGAAAGAACTCTAAAAACTAAAATGAGTTACACACTTATAAATCTGTAATGTGTTCCCTTGAATAAGCTGCTTTAATCACCTGTTTATTTTTTTGACCAAAATTAAGCAATAGCTCTGTTAGCATTAATATCCAATATATTTCCTGCTTTCATGTTCTAAACAGAACTGATGGTGAGCCATTTTTACACCTTTCACAAGCAATGGGAGCCTGTGATTGACGCGTCCAGCCACTGGATGTCACACAAATGCAGTTGAAAGGATATCGTAACTATTCGTTCTAATCTTAACAGACACCAGATTAAGTATTAATTTATCAATTATGAGGAGACACTGTGAAATTAAACTGCAAAAATTATTGCATGGAATAAGCCAAAGCTTAAGCTTATTTACGTGATAGAAGAAAGTACATTTGCTGCCACAGTGGCAGAGCACAGGCGAGTGAGGTAAATCAGAGATGCCTTGACACCTGCACCCAACCATCACACACAGAAAAACAGGATGCAGCGATGGGAGCATAACACTTTATACGGAGTGCTTTTGTGAATGTTTTTACATTATTTTAAGTTAGCTCAATACTTTCAGAGGCTTTGGGTACAATTTCTTCCTCCTTCTTTCCCAAAAGCTCACACAGAAGCTTGCTTTAGGAATGAAACAACCAAAATAAACAGTACTCTGAATCTGCTGTGCAAATGTTGTTGTAGGTATCACAGCTGCCTGGAAATAAACAAGTTCACTAACAAGGCAAAATCATGTAAAAATAAACAAACAGATACAAAGGTGAATTACCAAGAAATAGTCAGGTGTTGCGTCTGTTTGGTTGTGGAAGTGGGTGCTGAGGTACCCTGGTTCTCTGTGCCTTTGGGCTTACAGGGTTAGACCAAATCACGCTGGGCCCAGTGGCTTGGCTCCAGAGTGGTTTGCACCCGCACCAAACCCCTGTAACACCGGGACATGTGGAGAAGGATCTAACATGTAGTGATGGATCTGTAGCTGATCCCAGATCCGTGGACAGGAGTCTGTTAATACCTGCCAAAAGCTCTTTCTGCTGCAGGTGATCCTGCTTCTTCCCCATGCTGTCTGTCCAACCTGTGCTCCTCCTCTCCGTTTCTGTCTTCTGCTCCTCCCCACCTCTTCCATAATCCCAGTGCTGATTAGACGTGCCCCAAGCCTACATCTTTCAGTCATACATGAGCTTTTCCTTTCCCGGCTGAGTTCAGGGTCACTCTCAAAAGGGTTAAGGGAACTGCCTTGCCCAAGGAAATAAAGCTTTTTTGCAAAAAGACAAAATGACAAATTCACTACTATAACATGATACAAGCCAATACATGCATCAACTTCCAGCAGAACAGTGTATCTTTACTTCACAACTGTAGAGAACATCCTCAGAGGCTGCAGCTAAATAAACTATCAGCAAAGACAGTGCTTAGTATCTATTTTTTTTTTTTAAATTTATGGCACTCCCCCTGCTAAAAGGGAGAGCAGGATTTATGGTTTCTGAGGCATTTTATTTGTACTAGTTGAAATGTAACGAGGTCAACAGGCCTGAGAAAGTATTCATCTGCTAGAAGTCCCTGATGGAAAAAGGGAAGATATTTTCTGTGCTTGTTAAATTCTCACTATTTCTGTGAAGGAGATATTTCATTGCCTGGACAGGCAGCAACTTGGGGGCCTGTGAGCTGTAAAGACAGCTGCTGGCATCTTTCCAATCATCCTAGATTTTCTTTTGAAAAAAATATGCCAGAGCACCTGTATCTTGCTAAAGGTGTAAAAACAGTTTACAACTGTGTATTGAATATGAAGGAAAATTGGGGCAAATATCAACAAGACTGTGAAGCAGGATGCAGAGGCTTATCTAGAGCAAAAAGACTTTCAGCACATCTTGTCTCCCTTTCATCCCCTAATTCCTACTCTTCCCCAACTCCAGTGGGATACCAGAGGGCCAAGAACTGCTGATTTAAATCTGGCCTGCCTGTGTTAATGCTTTAAAAATGTTTTAACCATGTGACAATTACAAAAAGAGTAGCATGTGCTATAGTGTAGAATCATCCCTACTGGGCATGTAATTCCACTGTAGATTACTTTTTCTTTTAAATTACCAGTGCAAGATTAGCAGCACCAAGTCATCAGAGGTTTGTTTAATTTTCTCTCCCGGTTGGATTGGAATCTATCTTGAATGATTCATGGAAAAGAGGGAAGGGGGAAAATGTCCACCCTCAAATTGAATTACTATAGATAATTTTCACATGCAATGCCATCCATAACAAATTACTTCATTGGTCATTGCCCGGATATCTCCTCTTTACATCCCTCCACAAGGACAACAATGGCATTAGTCATTTCTCTGGCATCTCCTGCTCTGGTGCTGCCTCCTTTCCTGGGCTCATCCCCAAACTGGAGCCTTGCAAACCAGTTCATTCTCCCTAGAACCTGCACTGGCTGCAGCTGTTCCCCTTGTGACTCCTTTTCTGGTGGCCAGACCCATTTCTGCCTGCCTCTCAGATGAAGCATGGTGACAACAACCCTGCCAAATAGTTCTTAGAAGGGACAGGCAGATAAGGAGCTGCTGAAATTACCATTGCCATCTTTGGCCTTGGTGTAGATGTGCTTTAAGAAAATGAATTTAATCCTGAATAGCCACCTGAGCTTCTTGATGAATACAGCCATCGGAGATTTACCAAGAGGAAGAAGGGAATTCTAACTTGTTTCTTGCTCCTTTCTCTACCCGCAACCCCCACTCCAAATACCTCTTATCACCAACATGCGACCATCCTGTACCTCACCATCGACAGTACAGCTGCGTCTAGCTCAGCCTGGCCCATTTGATCAAGACAAAATGATTTTTCTCAAATACACCACTGAAAGATTGGAACAGGAAGCTCGGACTAATATAATGCTCAAGGCTATGCCGCCAGGAATCAGGCACCTTTGCCCAAGCAAATATAGCAAGAGTAGCTATGCATGAACAGATAATTCAGTGTAACCTATACAGTAATAACCTACGTACAACATAGGCTGGGCTGAATGGAATGCTTAAAGAGTATCAGCTTGAGCTGACAGCAATACGTTGAAGACAGCAATCTCTTATCTATGAAAAGGGACTTCTGGTACCTCTCTAGGCTTCTTCATTCATTATACACACAAAAAATTGTTCTTGGAATTCTTCATTTCTTGAGATAAAACCATGAAATTGTGTATGAAATAGAAGTTTAATAATAATTTTAATAAAAGGTGTAATGGTTACCTACTTCTTGTGCTTTGATCTTTATAATCTACCACTTTTTCAGATTAAATACATTCTGGACACATTTGATATTAACCTTTAGAAACTGTAAGATAACCTTTCCTAGACCAGGTAGAAGGCCTTTGTGTATGATTCACAGCCATTTGCTGCAAATGAATGTTTTTTAATTGTCCCACATGCACTTCATTATGGTAAGTGTTTGCAGGACAAACTGTGCTTCACATTATTGTACATAAAATTGTTATTTCTATTTTAAAATAGCATTTATTGTCAGGTATTACATACACACCACAAGCCAAGGGAAATGTGTTAGGAATTGTTTTAGTGCTCAAAACACTACCATGACTAAAAATCTGACTTTTCTAGAACTGAGTTGCTACTGTCTCTGTACAATGCATTACTACCAAAACATCTCTTTAGCAAGCATCTGATGTAATGTATTCTTTTAAGGTTGCTGACTTTCCTGATCACTCCATACTGCCAGTATATTACATATCAGCAGGGAAATTACGTTTTTTTTTCAGAGCACTTAAATGAATTATGCTTCCTGAATTGTAGGAAAAAAATCTGTAAATACATTGTTTTTTTGTTTTTATTACACTGGATTTAAGAATTGGACAGACTATATAACAATATTCACCATAAGATTGAGGAAATAACATTCTGTTGCATACTTACACCAGTTATTTTTATAGTAAATTGCTCTAAAGAACACACATGTCTCTCATTAGAAGGGCAGTGCATCACTAACTACTTTTGACATTTCATTGACATCTTACAAGTTCCTAAAAATATCAGGAGAGATCCTCAGCTGGTGCTGATGTTATCTTTGTAAAAGTCAATAAAGCCATCGAGACTGCTGGCTGAACAGAGGCACTTCTGTCTGACAGAAGAAGGAATGTGAGGAGAATCCCTCTCATCATATGTGTGGATATAATGCTCAGAGCCACTAAGGAACAAGTACTATTTAATTTTCATTGCAATGTACAGACCATGAAATAATGCTCAGATCCAGCTCCGGGCACATGCAAAAAGCAATTAACAGTTCAAACAAAATAAATAGCTCTGCTATATTTGAACACAGCATTTGAATTTCAGATCTGAAGGTGACACTGATTAATAATGTTGGCTGATAGCTTACAAAGTAGCTTCTTTATCCTTCTCCAAGACAAAACACTCATATATAGAAAATATTTCTGTGTGCTTACTTGTGCTTTTAAGGAACAGGCATCCTGTACCAAGGAGGTGCCCTGGGAGCCTGAGGGCTTTGCTTCCTTGTAGGCAGTGAGGTGCTATTTTACAGACACTGAACTTGCTCTTCTGGAACAGGAAGGCTTTTTTCCTCTGCACATTAAGAACATTTAGTCTTAGATAGCCACAGCATTTACATTTCTTACGTAATGCAAGAGAACTTTCCCAAGAAAACCAGCCCTTGTTCTAGTTTAGGATACGAGCAAGTCAGAAATCAGAGTTACTTATGAGGTTAGGATTAGTGTATATGGACATCTGACTGGCAATGGCCAGGTAGTGTATATGGACATCTGACTGGCAATGGCCAGGAGACTTCAGCTCGACCACAGTGACTGACAGACACTGTGCCCGCTCTGAGCCTATCCTCACTGCAGACTAAAATGCTCTTATTGAAACCATCATGAGCAACCCATTCAGAAATTTGGTCATTTTTATCATGGCCTATATTCTTTAAACGCTTTTTGGGAAAAAAAAAATATCCCTTGTCTGAATATAAGCCTGGATCACTTTAGCTAACAATTAATTAAACTGTCTCCATAGGCATTTTCAGTCTCTCAGGTTATTATTTCAGTTTAGTTAGAACTACACCTAATTGACTTAAGTGAAATAACACTGCCTTAAATAAAATTAATATTATCAGTTAGTTTTTTGTACCAGTTCTCTGCAGTTCAGGCTTACACTTCTGCTAAATTCTCCACTCCTGCTTCACTGAAGTTTGCAATAGGGGATAATTAACATTAGCTTACCACTATGTGAAGGGTGGTATTTTAATTATCCTACTAGTCAGACCTGGCCAGAGGAAATCTTTAGAATTAATTATCCTGAAGAGCCCATGCCTAAATACTCAGTAGCATTAACAACAAGAAAATTTAGAGAATGTATCTTGACAGCATCTCCTGCTTAGGTAGCCTGGGTTTTATTACAAAAAAAAAAAAAAAAAACAAAAAACCAAACATTGCCAAATAATACTATACTTCAAGAGAAAAATCTTTTTTTCCAGTAAATGAATTCAGGAATCATTACTGGCTGCTTTCTTTTGTAGTATTACCTAGTTATATTCAATTAACATAGCAGGTTAGACCCTTTAAATCAACATTAATAGCTCTGAAAGGAACCACTTGTTTTCTGAAAACATTCCAGTCCACAAACACTTTTTCCAGTGAAAACTGAACAATTACAATAAGACTCTGTTTTGGTAAAAAAATAGGAAATGATGCTAAACAAAAGGGAATGTTTATTTAGAAATTCCAAGGCCATTAATTTATATTAAGAAACTGTTTGTGCTCAGAGGTTATAATCAAAAGGTGATGTGAATCATTGATCACAAAAGGACTTTATAGATAAGGAGCAAGTGCAGTGCTGGATGATTGTATTATATATTAACAACTTTCATGAGCAACTTTTGCTGATTCATTTGCCAGGAAGTGAGCTGCCAAACGAGATTTCTAGGGGAGGAACAATCAACAATATTTTCATATAAAATAACCTCCAGTTACTGTATTGTTCTCACAACATTTGATAATGAATGTTTTCCTGTTTAAGAAAAAAAACATAAATCACAAAAACAAAGGCAGATCTGGTTTAGTGGTACACACCTATAAGTACACATGCAGTGTGGCAAAGTGAGTGAAGGGTCTGATCAATTAAAAAATTGGAACGCTGGTAAGTACTCCATGTGAAATGCTGCACGGTTGGGAATTAATGATACGGTAACCACTGTTCTTTTCAGAGGAAAAAAGTCTGCCCCTTTATCCACCTTCTCTGTAGGAAGCTCACTGGCCATGGAATGGCTGGGATTTACTCCAGAAAGCTGTACTCAGTTTCTATTCAGGAGACCAGGACATGCACACCGAAGCTGAGCCACGCTGGCAGCTTGGCCCTATGGGTGACACAGCTACAACAGCAGCACTGCGGGCCAAGCCAGCAGGTCCTTGCCACCCTGTCAGCGTGAGGAGAAGTTGGTGTGGTCACATTATATATATTGCATTATAGCTAGTCCACAGTGGGTGAACATGGTGAGTCCACAAGTCCCATGCCGTCCAAATCACACCAAGGATGCTTTGCCCATGACGTGAGCAGGAGTCATATGGCTTTCTTAAAGTCTTTCATTGCTACCACCAGTATAAATAGCCAATGAGATACAAATGCCTGTAGTTAATCTTAGTTATAACTTGATCTGTGATGGACCAAGTCAGGCAGGCAGCTGTAGCTCACTGCCCAAACACAACACATGTGGGAGCACCTGGTAGAGAACAGGGGGTGGGAGAGAGAGGATGTACCAAGAAGCCTGGGACAGTAAAAGAAGCTGCTGTGTATTTTATAGGTAATTGGTCTCTTCTGCCTTCACAGAAAAAATCTTTAAGAACCAAACATATGCAGAAGCCAAACAAGTCTTTGGAGCTGATTTTGTTTATAAGTCATTGGCCTAAGAAAAAAAGCAGAGGCACTTGTAGGTTCTGCTCTTACTGGATATCAGTTAGATGTTATTCACGATCAGTTGTGTAGCTTTTTAACAGAGACTTTCCTTTTATAAGAATTTCTACAGTATCTGTCCTTAAATGCCTCTTAAACGGAAGCAGATTTAGGAAGCAATCTTTACTAGAATGACTAATAAGGGTTTTAAACAAATTAAGAGGGAAAAAAATAGAATCCAAATAGGTTAGCAGTTGTAGGTTTTCCTTCAGCACAGCACCTTGCAGGGTTTTAGTTCAGCATCTTCATTTTTTCATTATAAAACATATAGCTCTTCTCTGACTCAGGAAGTACTAATTAGGCAACTAAGCAAACATACTATTGCAAAGGAAAATGCCATTAAATAAAAAATTCCACTAATTTTACTAGAAAAATTAATGATTATCAAAATACTCTCAAACTTATAAAAAGAGATTCTAAAGAAAGCATTTTACTTTTTTTTTAGAACATCTTGAAATGTTGTGATAGGTCAGCAAAATTAGTTAACATAACCAGAGCCTGAAATCAAGATACATCTTATGCAATTAATGTAAAGACAGACTTCAGAAAATGGTTTAAAACATCAGACACTGATGCCAAATAAATAAACTCTCACCTTTGCTGGTTGATCTCGTCATGAGAACACAGACATCACATCTCTCAGTAACAATCCATTATAAGATTTAGGCTGTCCTGATAATGGAGCTCATCCAAGTGACAACCAACATGTAACTATAGTCTGCCCAAACAGCACTGCAGGAAAGACAAGCTTAAATAATTAATCATGGCAAAACACAGATAGTGGAGCCTCAGAAATTCCTGACCTGCGAATCAGTTGTTAATAATGTGAAATGTATTAATTCATTGACGTGCAAATACTGTTACTTACCAAGACAGTGGGAATACCTTAAGCAAATAAAATGTACAAGATTGTGGAACAACAAATTGCATTCAACACGTAAACAGATTTTGATAATTGAAAACCTATGATTTAGAGTCCACATGATGATTTAAATTGTAATTTCCCCTTTGCATACAGCAAGCTACCTCAGATGTAGAGAGGCATTGAAAAGATCTCAGGAAGTATTATCTATTCAGCAGAAATAATAACAAATGCAGAGATTTAACACAACTCATCTCCAATTACCCAGGAAAGACAGTAAAGATACCTGGACCATGTTAAGAATGAAACCAAAGCATTTGTTACATCAGGCGTCACATTAGGCAGCAAGGGGAATGTACTGAAAAGGTTAGAATGCATTAATTCCTCCATTCAGTAGCCAGAGGTACATTTATAAGACAAACTAATAAAAGGGACATGAAAGATGCAGTCATGGAAAATAGTGTAATACTGAACCTTGACCAGTACTAGGAGGATTCAGATTTACTCTGCACATAGTGATTCTAAAGAAGTTAAAAAGGAAAAAGTTAACTGACTCAGAAGAATTGATAATTATTCAATGATTTTATAACTTAAGGATATTTTTATTTTCTCTCCTCTTACTTTATTAGTAGTAGAAGAAACAGTCCTCAGTCAGACCTATTATTTGTTTAAAAAATTTTCAAGCTGAAATAAAGGGTGATTTAATATATTTTATAATTTTAGGTGTCTATCAAATAGATATATATTTTTTCTGTCTATTAACAGGCATTATAGAAATGTTTAACTGTGGTAGGCATCACTTTCTAGAACAAGTTAGGGCTTGATTCATGGGTTACAATAAAGGAGAACTGTGCCTTCCATGATTAATCTTCTTAGTCACTAATTATGCCTGGAGATGCTGTCCCACAAGAAACTTGTATGTTAGCCATCACCTGCCACCATTCTCCCCCATCTCTCAGTCTAACACAAGCTTAAATTTACAGTTCCCTTTTCCTTTTAAAGGCCATGTGTCATTTTCAGAGGTTACGAGCCCCGCAGTGTAAATTCTGTCACCTGAAATGTAGTGTATAACATTTCCCCCATCTCTTCTTCAAAGCCTTAGAGGAAAATTTGCTCAATAGAGACACAAAGTAATCAAGACTTCAGCTGACCTAGCTTTTTTTTTTTTTTTTTTTTTTTTTTTTTTAATGCTTTGACTACAAACTTGCTTTCAAAAGGCACACAAACTACCAGCAGCCTTGGAGTCCAGCACAGACCACTGCCCAGGCACAATGGGAAGTAAAAACCAGCCTTAACTCTGAATTTCCCCGTGTGTTTAAATCAAATGCTTAATGATTATTTTTTCAAATGTAGGGTTTGAGTTTGAATAGTACTTTAAGCACTAAACTGTCTCCTTAATGTTTGAAGGGGATTAAGTTCAGAGTTCATTGTGTTGTCTGTCATTTTAAAAAGATTAGATAGTTTAGTTCGGCTCCTACTGGCAATGTAAAAGTCTCTGTATTTATTGACTGTCTGGAGTCATTATCAAAGCTTCTAAAACCAATCGACACCTTGTAAACAGAAGTCCCATTATTTTCGTGATCCTGATAAGATTTACATGGTATCCACATTTTTGTTGTGATTGATTGAACTGTTAGAGATATTCATACTGTAATGGGTTATGTGACAAATTATGACAAATTCAATTAGCAAATTAAGCTTTACATTGGTTTGGAAAACCTGAATGAATGTAACCCATCCTGGTCTATGTCAGATACAACTTGTGGTTTGGTTTTGGATCAGGATAATTCTGAGAAAGGTTTCAAATATTCTTCCATGAAAAAAAGATCTTTTCAAAGGGAGGAAATTATATTTTAAACTTGGGAATTTTTCTAGTGACTACTAGTGAATTGAGAAACAATATCATGTGGAGGAGTTTGACGTACTAAAATAGTATATCATGGTCATGTAGCAGGAAAGCTGTACACTGCTAGACTACTGCTATGTAGTTGCTCATCTGTATGAACTATTTATTTTTCAAATAACCATACAAAAATCAAGTTGAATTAGAGGCCCAGACTTTGCATAGTCATTTTCAAGAAATTACTGAAGGGTTTTTTGTTGGTTTTAAAAAGTGACAAAGCTAAATGACAGAGCTGTCAACTGAACAATCACATTGTAAATATTACCCGCATAAGTAGTCCTTTTGACGATGCCCCAGGACCTGCATTTGTAAGTCAGATGCTATAAATACAGCAATGCATTGCAGTGTATTTCTGAAATAGAATGATGCTGACAGACTAAGCAAGTTCAATTTAATTTGATAATTTTGGCATAATTTTTATAACTATACTGTCACGGCAATGTTCTTTTCCCCATGATCATGAAATGAGGTAAGTTAAGGTACTCCAGGAGAGGTAAGACCTTTTCCTATACCTGGTTATATAGTTGGTTAAAAAAAAAAAAAAAAGTGAGTTTCTGAATACCAAACTTATGCTGAGCACATCATGTAAGGCTCTGACATAAACTGGTTTTGAGGAAAGCCCGTGCCTATTGAACTTCAGCGCACATTGTGCAACAAGTCATTTTTTGTGGTGATCCTTCTGCTGAACTTTTGTTTGCTGACATTTGATAAATACTTGCTACTGCAGATGTTAATCAAACGGTGTTAATAAATCAAATCAGTCTTTTTAAAACTTTGTATGTTGACAGTGCCAAGGTATTCTGTAATCTATGACAAAAGAATCAATAAAAGCACATGAAAACATTACCACTGTGGGACAATATTGATTTTTGTCTTAGAAATACTTGCTTAGCTCCTGAGCCAAATCATTAAAATCAATGGAAAGTCTCACATTGACTTCACAGGGGCTTGGGTCAGGTTTTCAGACTGACAATTCTGGATTCATGTACTATTTTTTAAGTTTGCAGGAGGATGGTTCCATTGTGTGGTTTCTGAGGAAATAAAAATTTAGAAGGTCTGCAAGACAGGCAAAAGTTTCATGTCCCTCCATTATTACAACTCCAGTTTGTGTGACTTGGTTTTTCAAGTTTAAATCATCCCTTTTTGTCATATTGAAACACAATGCTTTAAATAATGCCCTTTCCCATTAGAGTAATTTCTCAAAGAATTTATAGCCTTCAAGGTAAAGATATGTGTAATGGGATTACAACCATAACAACTACACAATACTATCATTAAGGGTACTTCAGTTGCATTTACTTTCCCAGTGCTTGAATTTATTACTACACTGTAAAGTCTCTATTCAGAAAAAAAATACATTTAGCTCAATTTATAGAACTGACTTTGACTAAGAGGGATTAGAACTAAAATGATTTGAGATAGAATCAAAGAATTCCATCTTTTTAATTAGTCTGTTAAAGGCAGGAGCACCTAATACAAATATTTAACTCTGTTGTTGAACACTACTGCCGAAGTCATGAAGAGGAAATTTATAGGGAGCTCTAAAGTCACTTGACAATTATTTTCTTGGGTTATGACTTCTCAAATTGCTGTTTATTGCCAATAGCACTACATTTCGACATAAATAGGATTCATGGGTTTAGTGGCCTGTCCTGGTAAAGATGTTAAATCTTCACTTTAAATGAGATATGGTAATTGAACCCCTTTCTTTTTGTGTAAGAAGTGCCTTTAAACAAGGTTAGCTATTTCTATGCACACTAATGAATCACTAGCTAAAAACCATTTTGGTCAGATGCCAGGCTTGCCTTGTTAGCTGCTGTTCTCGGTAAATATAAAACATGAGGTAAAGAGGGGGAAGAGGAAGGCAAATTACTACTTAATGTTCTAATAAGAAATAAAACATTAACTAATACTGCTTAAAATATTTCAGCATCAATGGGATTAAAAATTAGAAAAAAACCAAAACCCTTAGCCACTGAGTAGTTAGTTCAAATCCAGCCAGTGTACTGTTTAAAAAACTCATTTGAACATTTAGGGAGTTTTAAATAAGTTTGATAAACTCCTTTTTTTTTTTTTTTTTTTTTGGTGAATGGACTGAAGCACAGCAAATCTTACAGACAGGTAGAGACAGGATTACCTCTCAGTTTTAGGATGAGTGCTTTCAAGCAGAGTTAAAGAATGCTCGTGATTCAAAATGAGATTTGCTTTGTCAGAGCCTGAACAATTAAAAAACTTCCAGAACAATAAGGGACCCGAGTTCCCTGCCTGTTACTCCATCATTCCTACTGGTTGCAAGACAGCAAGCATTTTAAGATCACTTTAAATAGTTGAGCAAAACACAGAGCTGCTTATTGTTGGAGTCTTTTAAAGTCCTATGCCATAGGCAGTCAACATCTTTCAGACAGTCTCAGGAGCACTTTTTCCTGAGCCTTTCAATTCTCCTTCCTTAGCTACAGGGGTCATTGCAGCACCGTTTGCAGGATGAACATACCATACTTGGGTAGTCCCAGCACAAACTCTCCTTTAAGTAGGTATACATTTTGGAGGGGAAACACACATGGTGCTCTTTTAACATTTGCTGGTTTCAGCTAGTGAATCATGGAAGACTATTTTTGCATCTTTGGCTTCACTCACTGTCAGGGTACAGTTGACTTCTATTTCTGTAAGGCACCAGAGGCTGCACCTATGCTAGGAAACTAATCAGGGTTGGGACCTTCTCTGTGGCCCTGTGGGCACATGGCACAGCACATGTACACATCTAGACAATCTCCCATGGTATAACAGTGTGACCGCGTTCTTTCTGACCTCTAGGAACCAAGTGGCAGCTTCTGCCTTGCCCAGAGACATGGCTGGACACTGCAACAAGGAAAGCTGGGTGTTACAGGTGACAACTGCCAACAGAACAGACATTACAGGCCTGTGCCCTGTCCCCGTGTTCACCCATGTATGGGCTCTGTGATCCACCCTGAAACCCAGCTGCACCTGGGATAGCAGTGTGACCACTGTCCCCAACAAGTACAAATTTTCAAAGGGTCAGAAAGTCAGAAATCC
The DNA here is from genome assembly GCF_000699245.1 of Pterocles gutturalis. Taxonomy (NCBI): domain Eukaryota; kingdom Metazoa; phylum Chordata; class Aves; order Pterocliformes; family Pteroclidae; genus Pterocles; species Pterocles gutturalis. The sequence goes on along the minus strand of NW_010100511.1, from coordinate 32,733 downwards.
TCCAACAGGCACCATTTCCCAAAGGGTGAAGCGGAAAGGATTTGCTGAGGATCCACCCTCACAATCCCTGGCCCTAAATATCCAACAGGGGAAGAACATTCCCAGGGTCCCAGCACAAACTAACCAGGCTCTCCTCCCTCAAAAACATTGCAGAGTTCAACCATGAAAAAAAAAAAAAGAAAAAAATTGCCCAACAGTATTTAAAATCTCTCCACCCAAAAATGAGAGATGCCTGGGAGGCAGGGGCAGGAAAGGGCAGTGGCAGTGCAGTCCCCTCCATAGTAGAGGAGCCAGACCTCCATGGTGGCCACCCACGGCACATCGCTGCAGCTTGGGCAGGGGTGCCTCAGAGCTGGATTTGGGGATTGTATGATTTTCCCAGGCTGAAGGACTCAGCAATAGAGAAAGCACTCACCCTGCTGTGTCTCTTCGTAGAAGGTCTCATTTTGTACATAAGGACGAGTTTTTGCTTTTCATACTGAAAAAAAAAGAATTTTTGGTCACTTCTGATCTCTGTCATGAAGAACAGTGATGTAATGCCTTCTGATTTTGTGACTGCCAGGAAGCTGCTAAATGACTTCTCAGTGCTTTAGAAGTATCCCTTCTCACATCTGATGTTCCCAAAAGTTAACGTGCAAGTTCATCAATGCTATTAGGGCATTCAATGCAAAGAAACATATCCATCATGTCCCTGCTTTCAGAAAATTATCTTATTTGCTTCTCCCTTATTTTAACTTACAGATTTCGAGACAGTGGAATTCACATTTGTAGGCCACTGGGCTGTTCTGGTTAAATCTTGTTAATGTTAATTCTTAAATTTCTTAGGAGGGCAACACAGAAGCAGTTTGTCAAATTCAGAAATGTCTGGTTAAGAAAGTAGAAACGTCAAATTTCTCCTCTCCACTCCCTCTATGCTCGCTTGTGAGGACCCCAACTATGTTAGACTGAAGCTGTGATCTTCTCTGCAAAACAATGTAGTGACATTTCTAAAAACGGGTGAATGATTGTTAAAATTCATCCAGGGAATTTTGCAAATATATAAAATTTTCAAGATAAAAGAATCAGATTTCATTGGTAACATAACTGGTATGAAATACAATTCTTCACCTATTTTAACTGCCTTTTTTGTATAACAATTCTTCAGAAAAATTGGAAATTTTATGATGCCTGGATCAGTGATGTCCTAGCAACAATTCATGCAACAATGAAGTCATGCCAACAGATAACATATTTTTCAGGATTCATCAAATCATTCTTTCTGCACATGGAGCTTTCATAATTCTTCCTCCCCTATATAACACAGTGTATGGAATCACAAATCACAAACTCAAAAATGAAAGTTTATACATGTTTTCAAATGTATTAAAGCACATTAAAAATGAAGATCAACTCTCTACAGGTTAGAAGGCAGTGGAGTTTATCAGACAGGCTGGGGTATGTACATAGAGCTGACATCTTTTAGACAAGACCAGAACTATTCCATTTTGCTAAAGTCCCTTACAGGCAACCCATGAGCATATTTTGATTAGATTATTTTTATGTCATACTTGAGCACAGTTGTGCAAGGGGATGGAGCAGAAAAAATAAAATTCTACACTGAATACAATGAAGCATAACAAAAGACAAATACATCATTCTGGCTGGTGCACTTGTATTTACCTTTAATGGGATCTCACGGCAGACCTGGTGAGATATTTCTCATTGCTCTTGCTGGTCAATTTAAGAGTCAATCACTCATTGACTAGTGCCACAAATTCAGAGCTGAGGATTGTGAGGATCGTTGTCTCTCCCTATGGCATTTATGCAGTTAACCAGGGCCTATACCCATACACTGAGCCACCAGCTGTTAAAGCGCTAGGAGGTCACTAGACACTCCCCGCTTCTAAAGGTCTAGACAGGCTGTAAAGAAGGGAATGTTTAGCAGAGTCCTAGCTTTTATAGGCTCAGGAGCATCCTACTCACAAGCTGAGAAATCTACTCCAACATGAGAAGAAGCCTCAAAGACCAAACCAACCTCCCATCCCAACCCTCAAAACAACTTTATGCGAAGATTTTTAAAGAATGCTTGGTGTGAAGAAAATTCGTATGTTACCCACAGAAACTCTTGTTTAGCAAAAAACCCCACATTTTCATAAATCAGATTCTACACAACCATACAGACATAGTTCTCCTCCTTTCTATCAGTTCTTTGAAACTGGCCTATCTAAATCAAATACACAGCTGACCAGGCAAGGACTTAGAGGCATAAACTTACTCAGATAAGGACTACTTTCAAGCTCTTTAAAACTGTGCAACTAACTTTGAACTTCTTAAAGTTGGTTTATATTCAATATTGAATCCAATCTTAGAACCTTATCCACTACTCTGTTAATCGAATGCAACTGTTCAGAAAACTCCATGTTTCACATAATATATGCAATCATACCTAAAACCAGCTTGCATGTGTTTTCAAAAGTCTTGTGTCGATTACTTACAATATCATAACACCACAATAACCAATAACCATACCTCCCTTTGGCAAACATTCATCTAAGAACGATAAATGTGCCAAGCACTGAATGCTACATATTCTCACTCCAACTTACTCAGCTTCTGGATTTCTTAGTACTTCTGAAGCAGTTAGCAACAATTCCAGCTTCCAATTTTTGCATCTATAACAAAAAAAAAAAAAAAACAACAAAAAAAAAACCAAACCTTAATTTTGGATGTCCAATTGGCTTCAAGTTCAAAGTAGTCTTTCATTCATCCTTAGAGCATACTGCAGTGAAAATGCCTTTGAGTTCAACTTCAGTCTTTGTCTGAACTCACGTGTGCATACAGATGTTCTTTCTGATTGTAGACAGTCTTTTCAAAGACCACTTAAGATAAAAGCCGAGAATACTATGAAAAAATAAAAATAGAATAGCATAGTATCCGTACCATGATAATATATTTACATAGGTATACAGCTATGATGCAAAAGACAGCTTACTCATTGTGTAATAGCAAAGACAAATTACTGTCTTTCAGTGAGTACAGCAGCTACTTAATAAAGAGCTTAATCATTTGCTTGAGAATAATTTTTAAAGTCTGGGCTCCTGTTAAGCACAATGGAGAAGACAACATGTAAACCATTCCTTAGTAATGTTTTCATAAACTTCAATACTTGTCTTTTTTGAATTGGCATCTTGACTGCTTGCTGAGGCAGCTGTGATGAAATGTTTCCTGGGAATCTAATTACTTGTAAGACTTTATTTTGCAATGTATTTTGCTGAGTTGTTTGCTACAAATAGTCTTGTTTGTATGGTTTGCAGTTCTAACTAATATCACATATGCAAACCCAGGATTCAATATTTTAATTTTTCTGCTTATTTAGCCCCTTCATAAATTTGACTCATGAAATCTTGCATCTTATTTAAAGTGCTAAGTCATGAAAAGAGGTAATGTGTTAATAATTTGTTATTCATACCTGCTATCTATAATGATATGAAAAGCTACATCATTGCCTCCTGATAATATCTTTTGACTGAAGAAGGACCGTGGGACTTAATGTGGTCTTAATATAATAGCTGAGGATTCTTGCAGCACTGAAGAATCCTTGTCAACACCTGGGTCTGTGCTACACTTGTTCTATTCATTTTTGTAAAGAAACGGTCTAGAGATAAAAAACTCTTCATTAAAACTGGCAAGTGAATTCCCCAGCCTAACAAACGTAGTATTCAGAACATTAACTGGAGCCAAGGTTGATTAGACCTGTGGCTACCCTTCTGATAATGTAATTTATGTCCCATCTTTCAAATGCACCATCCTCTTGTACATCTGGGGATGCAGTTCTGTATGTGCAGAAGAGGTAGAGTGGATCGTCAGTAACTGAGTATGTGAGACACTAAGCTGATCTACAGAGCCAGGATCTGTAAGCTTAGGGTCAAATCCTTCCTTCTCTGCTTAAATACAGAGACAGGCAGGTGGTAAATATATGCACTGCCCAGTAAGTCACACTGCTAGATAAAAGCATGACTATGCTTATTGCTCAAGATTGGCTAACCTCTAGGTCTTAAAAGAAAAAACCCATTTTATGAATGCCTTACTGAAAACAGTATGTCTTCAGTAGCTCCCTATAAGAGCCTCACTGAAGAGGGACTATCTATCACATCCCATTCCAGGTTAGCTGGCTGCAAGTGACACTGCCACAACAGACACACAGGGAGCTGCTTAGGACTAGGACAATATATGTCTCCAGAAACAAACACAACAGGTTGTTCTCCAGCAGGTTAAAACAAGATTAAAATAACAGTTTGGGAAACAAAAACAAATCCTATGTCTATTTAAACACGACAGCATGTTGTTGTTGTTCTAAAAGAGGCTCTCTGTGCTCACAAATGGCTCCAATCACCACAGCATGGGAGCATCACAGAACCACAAATGAACTTACTCTGCTCCTTTGAGGTAAGGAGATACCAGCTCTTTCACAGATGGGAGTCTGAAGTGTAGACTGATTTTACTATGTAACTTACCGCATGTTAAACTGCAAATGAGTGGCAAAACAGAAAACTGAGTTCAGATTTCCCAAACCCCAGCCCATGCTGGGATTTGGGAAAAGTTAGTTGACCTTCAGGACAAGATGACCTATGCTTTGCAAAAATGGGTGCTTCTGGTTTATTTCTGGTACTTCCAGGTTCTGATGGGGCTGGAAGTATTCCAGCAAAAGAAGGAAGTGGAGAAGAGTGTGAAGAATGAAACAAATACAAGTGTAACCAGACTTTTTTTTGCAACCTGCAACTTCGTTTAATTTGAGGAACAAATCTTAGGGATTTTCTTTTTCAAAGAAAATCAATGTGTAAATAAAAGTCTCTGACTTGTGATCTAAGTTTCCTATTCAAAGCAGGTTAATAAGTGTACAAAAGACAATAAAGCGATTTAGAAAATCAGACACTTGATGTTCAATCTTAACATACTGCTGAGCATAGTCTTATGGAGCATTGTTGCCCAAAAGGTTGGATCTGCTGTCCAGGACACAAATTTCACAACCTCTCCCCAAACTGGATCAAGGAATGAGAACAGCAGAAAATAAACTGGTTTTCTTGATAGAATTAGTTTTCTTCTGTTTTGGCTCTCTCTTAACTGGCTGACTTCCAGTTCAGACAACCACTGCTCCTGGTGCAAGAAAAGGGGGAGAAAACTATGACACAGAGAGAAAAATGGGACTGTGCTTTTCAGCAACAGGTAGCTGCCACAACAAAGCTAATCTAACACCAAACCACATTAAATGAGGATAATTTGGTCACAGATTAAGACAGCCATTTCTTTTGGACTGAGAGGAAGAAGGGCCTCTCTCCTTTGCTCTTACTTGCCTGGAGTATTTTTCCAGACTGGTACCACCATAACTGTGCACATGTGGTCTTCTGAGCAGCTAAAACTTCCGTGGGGTAGAGAAACCCATCTCTGATAGTCATTGATGCAAAACAGACACAAACAGAGGTTGTGGATCTGCTATTAGACTGTCTTGTAGGATAAGTACAGATCTGATCAGGCATGAAAATCATGATCACATACATCTTGGTTAATCAGACATATTTAACCTTGGGGGAAAAAAAAAAAAAAAAAGTACAGACAGACTGTGTAAAGACTGTGTGTTTTGCTTTATGTCATGGACCCCCACATTTCTAATCAGGTATAAGGTTCCCTACAACCAGAGCTATTGTCTATTGGAACCAGAGACAAAAATTTACACACATTGTGTAGAAGCCTGTCTGCATACTACACTGTAATTGCTTCAGCTTCCAGAAGGCAACAAATTGCTAAGATAAGTGTTGTTTTTCAGTTTAGCACCAGGCTCCCAACAAGATGAAAACAGCTTGTGGTAAATATAATAGCTGGCAGCCTGAACAATAGCAATTAGAACAACAGCCTAAATCCTGTGGTGTCTCTGGAAAATGCGTGAACGATCTTGCTAGTGTAGTGATAAGAAGTTTAAATTAACATGCATTAGCATCCCTGGGAGTCCTACAGCAGCCCCAAGCCAAGAAATCATTAAGCTTGTGCTTCTTCATCCTGGTTGGCCTTGGCTGGATTTAAGCAGAACTTTAAAGTTGACACCACCTTAAGTGCTTTTCTGAGCAGAGATGCAAGAGCCCTGAATCAGGACCAAAGAAGAAAAAACAAAATGAAACAAAACACAGAAAACCCCAAAACAAAACAGAAGGAATTCTATTTAAAAGCAACACTTTAATTCAAATCTAGTACTTCAGTTGATTAGACCTTCCATGCCCACTAGTCCACAAGCCATAGACTGCCAGGAGAGGCAGACCCTCTAGACATCCTCAGTACCATCACCTACTTGAACGTTTAAGATTTTATAAATACAAAAAAAAAAAAAAAAAAAAAAAAAAAAAAGGAGTTCAAAAAAAAAAAAAAAAAAAAAAAAAAAAAAAAAAAAAAAGTAGTGCATCAATCAATATAGACAACAGCAACACCTGTAATTACAAACATCAAGAAGAGATCAACATTACTGGGACAGTAACTGCCAACAACTCATTGTCAGCCCCCCTCAAAAAAAGGGCAGTTGAGCTGTACAGTTTTAGGGAGTTGTGATGTTCCACAAAGCAGAACTACTCAAAATTTCCAGTTTTCACTGTGCAAATGCATGCATGTGAAAAGCTATATGGCTCCTTAGTATCTCTAAACTTGATTCACGACACTGATTATCCATATTGACTAAAAAAAGCAGGATTCCTCCCTCCCCTGCCCCAGTGTAAATGGAAGCATTCTTCACGAAGCAACAGAATGCACTTGCTTCCTGCAAAGTATAGTTATTTTCCAAGTAAAACTATTTTAGAGCAACAGGCAGTTTTTGAGGTGGGATCCTGACTTTCACTTTTGCTGTATAATCAAACTGGGGGAGGAAAGTTCAGCTTCTTTAAAAAAAAAAATTTAAAAAATGAAAATCCTTGGTTTTAAGTGCTTTCCTGTTTTCCAGACAGCAGCGAGAGTTTGTTCCCCTCAAAGGACTGACAATGCTCAAAATGACAGCACAGGGCAGCACGTCCTACACTCTTCAAAGTTTTCCTTAGCTCCACAGGGTGATTGGCAGGTCCCACACCACCCCTCCTGTGGAAAAAGTGGTGGGAGGCAGGAAGACCCAGTAAAGTGCCTCTCTCAGGGTTTCCTTGGCATAGCAAGGCAGAGTGGAAAACAGTGGAATTAGAAAACTGGATTATTTCCCAGCTCGCTCTCAAGGATTGACAGGAAAGAGTCTGTCAGAAGCTCAAGTCATCCCTACAGGTTTGGGCTCTGGGGCCCCTTCCTTCAGGCAGGATGGCTCTCCCGAGGTCACATCACTGACCGGCTCCCCCAGCAGTTGCCTGATGGGATTTGGAGCAATGTCTTAATCATGTTCATCAAACCGTACATCAGTTAAAATAATGAGAAAAAGGAGGAAAAAAACCAACCTCAACTAGTTTCTGTCCATGTTCTACTAATAACTTATTTTTTCACAAGTGAGAAAAAAAGGCATCAAGAGAGAACACTTTTACTTCATTTTTTACTACTGAGTAATTTTAACTTTTTTTTCATTTTTATAGTATTAGCTCTTTACTAAAATCTGCATGTTACACCATGGATCTGAGGGTAGATACCAGTTTAATTTCATATTTGCAGTTTTACAGCTATAACGTGGTTAAACCATGCACCAGAAGCATGCAGGAAGGAGCAGCAATGGACCTGAAGCTGCAGTTTCCCAGACTGGCGAGTGGGTACCAGGCTCTGCAACAGCTGGACATTTATCAGCTAACATGAAACCAACTTGTGTTGAGTAAAAGGGCCAATACAGTTAAGTAAGATACTGCAAGGGGCGTGGGAGAGGGTGGTATCAAAAACCAGAGTCAGCGTAAAGGAGCTGCTGCTTACAGCAGAAGTATTGCTACACAGTTTGAATAGGCTTCCTGTGGCTGCCCAGAAAGACTAACATCTGTCAATGCAGCCTGCTATACCATAGAGGGAACTCTTTTGTCAAGGGTACAGAAAATAGAAACGTAACCACAAAGGTGGGAGTGCAGGTTCATAAGCTGTAGCCAACCTCGCACAGTAGTTGTTGTTCTTATTTCTTGTAGTCTTGTTAAGCATATTTGACACATAGTAGTCTAGATTACCATCTACCATTTCAGATTTGCTGGAACAATATCCATCTGAGAACACATGGATTCAAAATTTTAAAGTGTTTTTGTAATGTAATCAGGCACCACAGCAGTGTACATCAAGTGAATCCCAGCTGGGTTTGGTTTTTTGGTTTTGGTGTTTTGTTTTTTGTTTGGTTTTTTTGGGGTTTTTTTGATTGTACAAGCAATATTTTGGTTTTCATTGTAGTTTACATAGTAAAAACAGGCAAACCATGTAACTTTTTAAAAAAGTTATAAATTTAAAAACAAGAAGTGAAACAGTGCAGATACCTGAAACTACACCAATTCTGCTAGCTTTGCTGTGCTACCAACAGAAATAGTTCTGTCCTGTTTAGATAGACTTTGTTTTGCTACATGACTGCATATGCAGCGAAGTGATATCAAGTCCTGAGGGTCCACTCCTTTGATGAGTTAAGCACACAAAGGCCCACATTTTGATGCAAACTGATATCATATATTTAAGTCCTAGACAAACTGCAACTGTGAGGAAGTGATAAACAGAACTTCCTGCACAAAGCTGCCTGAGATAACACTTTCCATGGACTGGAAAAAAAGAGACATGATTGCCACAGAACTAAAAGGGAACTGTTCTGCTCCTAATAAATAACCCTTTCTTTTTCACGTGGCTATTGCAAAAGCCCAAGCACAAGTGACTAAGATTTGGTACGCTGCAGAGCAGTTCTACTCACACACTGCTGAAATGATTCTTTGAGGAACTGCACTTAATTCTTCACTCTCCGGATCTGTGTTCTGCTGAAGGCTCCTGTACTGTAAGCTGGAGCCCTGCAACTCTGAAGCCTCCCAGCTAATATTTTTACTTCCATTTTTAAAAAAGTACAAGAAAGCTAAACTAAAAAGTCTAATCAAATGGAAGAATAAGGAGAGATTGTTTAAAGAATAAGGCTAGATTGTCTCTAGTGAGGGAAAAATCCTATAGGAAGCATGATTAATTCCTTCTCACGGAATTTCCTCTCAATTCTGCATCAATGTCACCTCAAACTCCAAGAAACTTATTACATTTATAATTATTTTGAATTCACTTTGTGAATATTTGAGCAGCCAAGTTTTCCTCACACTGGAAGTCGTGGGGGAAATGGGCTTCAAATGTGAGTACTTAACATGCACCAAAAAGTCTTTTTGAACAAGAATTTAGAAAATGTTTGAAATATGGAGCTGTTTCTTCATATACAAACTGACTAGAACACAAAATAAAAAATCCATGGAAGTTAAAGTTCCAAAGCAACTGCAATTTCTAATACAAAATATCAAGAATTCATAATAAACTGTTCACCAGTTGTTAAGGGGCAGGGGGAAGTAACACTTCCAAAATAGACTTTCTCATTGTTAAAAGCACAGGCAAATCACTGACGCGTGGAAGAGATTCCACAGGTCCTTCTAAAACACCTCACCTACTATGCAGACATCTACTTTAACCTCACGTGGTGATGTCCTAGAACCAGCCCTGATATAGAGTCCTCCTTCTGAGACACCAGAAGGGCTCCAGACGCAGGACGTTACAACCTGCAAAGGGTCTTTGTTAACTTTTGCTTGCTCTGTGCATTTATTTTTATACTTTCTGGTTTTGTTTTTGGTTTTCTTTTTGAGAAGCTCAGGCTGTGTAACGAGTCAGGAGATAAGCAACTGCAGTATATTAAAAAGCAATCAAATGCTAGCCAACACTGAAAAGTTTTAAAACTTCTGTTGCAAGTTTATGAAGTCATAGGGGAAACACAATGGCTGATTAATGTGACAGCTCTGAGGTGATATTCCCAGAGATTTGCCCTGTACAGTGTTTCTTGACAGATAAAGAACTCTAAAATCAGCATTTCTTCTAGTCCCTTTTGGACCTTGCACATTGCTGGCCAGACATAAACCTTGCCACAAGCCATGCGGTGAGCTATGATCAGAGCAGTGTTGAAGATGCTGTTAGCACAACTCTGCTGAGCCCAGGCAAACTAAGCCAGAGCTTTCAATTCATGAAATACCAATTTATTTAAAACAAAACAAACCCAAAACCTTTCCAGCAGTCTTTTTAATCGGATCATTTCAGAAGGCTGGGTTAGAGCACAGGCACACCAACGGAGAATCAGCCACAGCCATAACCTGTGTGTCAGGCAGGAAGGAGGAGAATCAGATTTGACTCTGAAAAAATTGTAAATGGAAACACAGCCCAGTGATTGCTGACAACTATGCTGTCAGAGTAACAGGCAGCAGAAAATACCAGGCCTGTGGTCTTCTCAAACTCGGTAGAATCACCATAGCAGGAGCTAGCAATGATTGTTTTTCCAATAGCCTCTTAGCTCAGGCTAAGACACTCAGGCAGAGAACAAATGCCAGGACTATAGGCGTCTTATGATTTAAGAGACAGTAACTGCTGTGGTGGCAGCAACAGGTAAAAAGTTTTTAAACAAGTGGCAAAACACACAAATGCTTGTAAATTTTAGCTTGTTTCCATTTTTCCACAATATATTGCAAATATGGAGACTTGATCATTTGTAATCTAATTCTAAACTGATTGCTTTCCCTTTAATCTTATACATTTGCTAATTTTATTCTGAGCCCTTGCACATTCCCTCTCCTAGAAGGATTCCTCTTGCAGATAAATTAATGTAATCTGTTAGAGAGCGATTTTTATCTTTCAAGTGTGAGATGTTATTGAATAACAATTAATGACGTTACTTTTCTTCATGAACTTAGGGGCTGCTTGTTCACTTGGGAATTATGTTAGAAATTATTGAACAAACATTTTTATCGTTGTCAAAACAAGTTTCGTTTTCATTATACTAAGTTATCTCGAAAGCAATGTTACTATAACACTTGAGTGACTAGTTTATTGTTACTTGGATAGCCCAATGATAGGCACCTCAGAAAAAACAAAAATAGGTAGTAGACCAAACTATAAGTAGCAAACACTCTCAGTCTCCTCCTCTTTTAGTATGAATACAATTGAAAGTCTTCACAGTGGTGGCAATCTCATACTGGCTTGAGCTCTTTATCTTGGCTATGAATGAATTATTGATTTTTCAGTTGCAAAACCAAGTCTGCCAGGCAGACACTTGTGACTTCAGAAAAAGGGCTCATCTGATGTGAATCACTGGACAGAGAAGCTTTGTGCGTCAGCAACTGATTCTTAAAACAAATAAAATGTCACTTAAATACTGTAAAAACAACAAACAAAAAAACCCATTTGATTTTTAGTGTTGCAAATACTCTGCCAACTTTGCTCCGCATGACAAGTCTCAAGAAGCTCTCCTGGGAATGTTTATATTGTGTTTCTGTCCAGGCCTTATATTTGCTTTGAATTGTGACAACAGTTTGACCGTTTTCACATTAAAAGCTTCCTGCCTTTGTAATGAAAGGAGCTTTTCATCAATATCTATAGACAGCAGTCAAAACAGGAATTCAGAAATATTGCTGCAAACTTTACAAGCACCTACCTGGAAGTGCTCACACCCCAGTACCACCCCTACATGCCCCTCCGTCCACACCTTCAGCAAGTGCCAGTACCCTAAACCCTACCAAGAGCAAAGCAGAGGGCAGTCAGGCTACTGAATCCAGCTATTACAAATTTTGAAAAATATTTTATTCATTTTATTTTCTAATATGACAGAATAAGAACTTTGACAAGCATGCTCAGAATCTACTACAGTGTGAAAAGTAACCAGTACAAAACATTTTAAAGATGTTTTTATATACATAAATACAGATACAAATGCATACGGGAAAATGTCATACATGAGTATGTACATTAGTTTTTCATAGTCAAGATTTGTCAGTTGGGGTTTTGATTGGTTTGGTTTTTTGTTTTGTTCTTTTTTTTTTTTTACTTTTAACACTGCAGAGCAGCTTACTATTTTGACCACTCCCAATTCAAATAAATTATTCATACCCCAGTATCCTGGAATATATTGCTTTCTACCTACAAGAAGTTCTACTTGAAAGACAAAACTATGTACAAGACTGAATAACAACTGACCAGGCATAAGTCACAATGTCTTTCTCTGGAAGATTTAGTTACCTCAAAACTTCAGCCCAATGAAGAGAAAACGGAAAGTATGATTCGCTTTTTAGATTGTTTTAGTTGAGTAACGAATAGACCGAACTTCCTTTTTTTCAGAGTGTAGTCAAATAGTGATTATGCAAAGTGTACAATTCTAAACAGCTAATTAAGCAGCAACCCCAAATCTTTACAGATGAATAAGCTGCTTTTTTTAAAAAAAGCCAGAAAACATGTGCCTTGTGTACAAGGTTTTTTTTTTAAAGAAAAATCGTCAGCTACTCCAGTGATTTATCTCTCCACACATTTTTACCAACCATCCACAGGATTCAGTGTATTTTTCTATCAAAGCACTTTCCGTCTGAAGCTCCCAGGGGAGACACTCTATTTCCTAATCAAGAAAGTAAACCACCAAGAAAATAAAAGAATAATGCAAACGGCTCTGAAACAGCCTGGCTTTCCAGTATCTTAATTCAGGACTAAAACCTAACCCAGTTACATCATACCAAAGAAACAAGAGCATCCTACACTTTTCCAAAGGTTATTTTAGATGACCTTTGAGTTGACTGTACTTTCTTCCCATCAGATATGTACAGAAGAGGGAACAAAATATTATAAAATAAGTTTGCGTAAGATTTGCATACTTAGGGAAACATTGCAAGATCTCTTGAAAATGAGAAAGTAAAAGGCAATTTTTGAACTTTTTCCTTGAAGTAAGGCAGACATTTGGGACCATGTAATTCCAGTGGTTTTAGAGAACTACTCAGCACAGTAGAAAAGCATAGTCCAGAACTGATATATTTGTCTACACTTCCTAAGCAGTGACTTTGATAATGCTACTACAGACTTACTTGGTAAAGCCAAAAGTAGCAGCAGGGTTTGTTTTTAATGCCAACTTGAAAAGTTCTGGGATTCTCTAGACATCAGTCAGTCAAGTGTAACTTCTTTAAACTTCAGTGAAAAGTACCAAATGTTGCTGTAAGAGTCATCTTCTGGTACTTTTACTTTTTTTTTTTTTTTAAACTTGGAGAGAACACGAAGTAAATCAATTCTTGGTCAAGCACCACATTAGTCCCGTCACAGAAGGGTAGTCCCTCAACAATGTAGTTAAGTGCCTTTAGCTATTCCTTATGTACACTAATGAACACACTCAACTATGAAAAACAGCCATCACTACCCAGGAACTGTGTTAGCGGGAACAGCATCTGCAGTAGTCTCTTAATCAGACTTGGAACAGTTTCTTTCCAGATCCCATTATTGTAGGTAGTTATATTCAGAGCTGTATGCTGAACAAAAGCTAGTGAGTATCACTCTAACAGGCACCTAAAGGATACACAATTAATTTGGAACAAAAAAACCCACCTCTTAGCACTCTCTCTTACTTTACTAGGGAATGTTCATTAACATCTTATTTGGATTAGGACACTTATTAAACAATATCAATTTCCTTTTCAGAAACCTCTTAGCATTTGTTTAAGCTTTTTCTCCATGTTTACATATGTTTAGTGATGCATTACTTTATGACGCAGATTGCCCACTGCTGTTGGGATATATACTTTTAAACAAGAAAAAAATTCTGAAAGTATAAGATATTTCAGTAATAAAAAAGACAATTTAATGCTTTCCCTTATATTTTATAGCAGAAAAACCACGTTGTGTAATGGGCACTATTACTAGATTTTTACTTTAGCAGCCAGGAATGCTGACTCAAGTACTTAGCTTATATTACCCTGTTATCTGGGAGTGGGGTCCTCAACAGTAGAGAAAACTATGAGAGACATTCTTGATACTGTCTTTAATTTACTTTACTATGTCTCTGAGGTGTTAAGTGAAGTCTATCACTATCCCAGAAAAGTTCCTTAACTCCATGGCTTTTGCAAATTTATATATACCATTTATCTTCCAGTTCACCTGGGGATCACAGAAAACCTCAGCTGAGTCATAGTTTTTAATGAGCTTACGCAGAGCGTGGGGCTGAGATACTAAGCTTGCTCCTTCCCTGGAAGGCCAAGGCTCAGGCAGAGATACAAAGACAACTGTGTCAGAGTACAAGCTAGACATGCTTTCCTTCTGCTGCCTCTAGCCAGTTATCCAGGAAAAGGCTCGCTATGTGATTTTTGTAAATCATTGTTCCCTGAACGCGGTGGGTTGCTGAATTTCAGCTAACTCATAACATCAAATTTTCATCTGTGCTAAAGGTTAAGACACGTGTTTAGCCAAAACATTGTGAGGTGACGTGCCTCAAAGGGCTCGCTGAGGTTACCTGGCATTACCTGGAAAAGCTTTGGTGAAACTTGGGTTTCCCAATAAATTGAAGCTAACCTAAATGCACACTGTGACTGAAATGCAGCCATGCCCCTCTTCAGGCACATGTTCATACTCAGTCTCTTCTATAAGCGCGAGCAGTCGTGAAACTACGTGGCCAGTTAGATCAGGGAACTTCTGCTGAAAAGTAACCTGAAAAAATACAAATAAAGTGGTTAGTTTTCACTAGCGGGAGTTTTCACAAATCACATGGGAACAACGACTGGGAGAGAAAGGCCAGAAAAACCCTTTTGGCTGCAACTTCTTGAAGCAACGGTGGAATCATAATGGGGCGGACTGCAAACTACCGCGGGGGTAGCGGGAGGTTTTTGCAATGATTTGGGTTGTTTTGAAATAGTATGTTGGCCATATGCTTCCATGCTGCCTCCTGCTGAGGATGCTAAAGAGCTCAGCAAAGCTCACAAACAGCTCCTTGGTAGGTATTATCATTCCTGTTTTACAGGGATGAGGATGTGGACAGAGCTTGAATCGTTTACCTGAAGCAAAACACAAGGTTAGTGGAAGACAGAAAAACAGAACTGCTGATCTTTGATTCCCACCACTATGTTAATTAAGAAATCAATTGTGAACAACTCGCAGAACATTCAGAAATGCCCCCTGAGCATTTGCCAGCAAGTTAGGCAAATGAGCAGCTGTGCAGCCACACCAGCGCTTGCTCAGCTGCACAGGCAGCAAACAGCCAAGCGTGCACAACCGGCATCCGCGGGGCTCTCCTGTCTGCCAGAGGAGGTGGCCTGTAAGTCTGGTGAGAACAAACAAGGGAAGGCAACCCAGGAAAGACACAAGATAGGATTTAGTCACAGATACAAAAGCAGCAGATTTTAGCAGCAGGGTCCTGAGGGTGCAGGGTGTTGGTTGGTCTTGACCCTGTCCTGTCCATGGTGGGGCTCCGCACCCTGCAAAAGGTCTTGCTGGTCATGAGATAAAGGAGGGAGCCACTAACATTTTGTCATCCCTAGCAAGTCAAGAAGAGTGTGCATAGCCCCACATGCCTGTTGTTAAGTTATACCACTCCCAGCTGGGAAAAAAACAACCAACTATAAAACTATTGAAGGAGGAGGTGGTATTTTATTTCGTTCCATTTTTAAAACACACATTACATAAGGGTAGAAAAATCTTTGTCATTGCTTCAGAACCTGTATGAAGCCATGCAAAAACTACGGATTGCAGCCTCCGGTGTTCCTTTGAGCCTTATGGAGAAAGCAATGGTTTACTTCCCTGTATAGAGTAGTAAAAATTAGATTAACACACAATTTTGCATAGTTTCTGACCCTGCACTTCTGACTTTCTTTTACATCACTTCATATTGACAGGAGTGATGGACACATGCTGTGGGGCAATGGATATTCAGATCTCACCTGTTCAAAAGGCAGTTGTTAGTTAGCTGTTAAGTATTTTTATCTTGTGATTTTATAGCCTCCACTACAACAAGTGAACAAGATGCCTCTGCCCTTGAAACCATGAAGACTGCAGAGTTAACATGGGCCTTTGAGGTGGCATCAGAGAGGGAGAAAGAGCTGATGAGCACACAGCAGCTGGGTCCAACAAGTAAGATTTGGTGTGTACTGACTACTTTTCACCTATCTTAAGTGTTATTAATGGTGTTTGTAAGATGGGGTTTTTTTTTTTTTTTTTGAGAAGTCATTTTAACTTAGAGTTTACTAAATTCTGGTTTCACCTCTCCAAAACTTCCAGGTGATAATCCAGTTATTTATAACATGTTCAATTTTAGAGAAAGGTCTAAATTGTTCCATCAGCAAGATCCAAATAGGCCAAGTTTCATTCTTCCAGACTTCGGGCAATGTTTACTGCTCATTTTCAAAAAATACCATGTACAAGAGAGACTTTGTCCAGAACTGAGGCATCTAAATCTAAAAATGTGTAATCCAGCTCCTGCTCCTTCCCCTAGCACCAGGGTCAGATTTAACTTCCCCAGCATTTACCCTTTGCTACATAAGAGCGGGCAGGCCTAACCCAACGCAAGCGCTATTGACTGCCTCAAGAAACCTTACATGTCTGCTCTCATCAGTTGTCTAGCAATACCATGCAAAGGCTTGCTTTCTTTTTTTCCTGCCCAGAAGCATTTCTACCCACTAATAGAGGAGCTGTTTTATTGAGCCAGGAAGTTGAGAGACTTGTGGAGAATCGGGTATTTCACCTGAGAGGACAGTGCAGCACAACAATAGCTCCTGCAGCCACGGACAACAGGGACGCTGCCTCCAACAGACCTGCAGGCTCCAGTAGAATATTGCTTCAGGGTCTCTTTGTGTTCAGCTCATTCAGAGGGGCTCACAGGGGGCACAAGTCTCTGCAGTTGTTCTTGTTCCGCCTCAGCAGAAGCCCTGGGGTGGGAGCAGTCACAAGAATGGGACAAAAGTTTTTTGGAGGAGAAGGGTAACCTGTGGCCTGGACAGTCATCAGTTCAGTTCTTCACAGCTTCCCAGACTGCAGGGGAACACCAGTCTGGAGATCCTAATCAAGGAAGCATCTGGAGGTCTGATTTTAATGCTAGACAGCCTTTCCCAACCAGCTGCCATGCCAAGTGCTTCCTCTCAGTCCTACACCAGGACATGCGTGAAACTGACCCGTGACATTTAGACAAAATAAGGCCATAAAAGGGAGCTAAGCAATGTTAAAACCATTCACTGGGCATGGATTTTCATTGGAAGTGACGTATGTTAGGAGGGCTTTTCCCAGACAGGAACAGGAGAGGGAAATGTGGGCTCCAACACCTCCTCAGTGCCACAGGGGTTAGCAGCTGCTCTCTTTCTTTAAGCTTCCCACTGCATATACCCCAGGCACTATGAAACATTGTGAGAAAAGTCACAATAATTTAAAAAAACCCCATCTCTATTATTCATGGAACCTTATAAAATAAAATATGAAACAAACACTGTAAGAGTAATAATTTCCTATGTGATTTTATCCTCTGAAGTTTCTGGAGTTGGTTGAACAGGAATTTTTACAGATATTTGCTACAGCTTGCTTTCAGATGCACTAGTGGAAATTTAGAATAAACAACCTAGAAACAATGGAGGAGCTTTGTGCTTCCACTACCATGACAAGAGCAGAACATAACCCACTGATGAACATCCTGAGGCCAGACTTGGGGAATGCTTAGAAGATCCAACACAACCACTCTTTCAGGCAGGAGTGCCTCCTCCATACCATAAACAATATAGTAAATGCAACTTCCTTAAATCATTTCTGGAAAGCAGTTTATGTCATATGGTTACAGGCATTTCCCCAACATTTTCATCTTTGTTATTTCAATCTTTGATAGTGGGGGAAGGCAATCAGACAACTTGTGGATATTGCTGCTACCCGTCAATTCTACTGATAATAGTTGTGGAAACATAGACATAAGAATAACTTCCTGAATGAAACAATACTTAGCGCATATAGAAGCCTTTGTTCTTGTTGCCTAGAGGATATACAGTTTTACACAATTATAGTGACTTTTAAATGACCATAAAGAATACCACTAGGACGTGTGAATGCTCTCTTTGAAAAAAAAGAAAAGCAGCCAAATCAGGTGGGGTTTTTTCCAGACAGAAAGGACAAACAGATACACGCTAGCTCCATTTTTCTTAAGCCATTTGTATCATAACAGGAAGCGTTACTCATTCTAAGTCTGATGTTGAACTTATGATGAGCAGTGGACAGAACTTTCCCCTTTTTATTTCATAACCTTGAATAGATTCTTTTTTTTTAAGGAGAAGAAGCCAATGTATCATCAGCTGAAACACATTCAGTTAGAGGACAGAAGACACAGGGTTTTGATTTTCCTGCCCCCCAAAACTACAGAGAATCTACATAATTTTGTCTGACTCAAGCATAAAAAGAAGAGAAACTCCTTAGGAATGTGTCTGTCCCAGCAAGATGATTAAAAGTACAAAACAGTTAAGTTTCCCCAAGTGATAATAATGACTTTATACTCTTGTAAGACAGTAGTAACTTGGGAACATGAAAATGGACATACTGGGTCAGACCAAAAGTCCGTGTAAGCAGGTATCCTCCAGCAGATACCTACTGTGCTCAATAATTAAGGAAGATAGTAAAAACAAAACAATGAATAAAAACCACAGTAAGTTGAAACAGCCTCTTACAACTGCATACACTTACCTATTTCTTTCATCGGAAATGCTAAAGGACAAGAAGGACCTAACTGCTGCTCCTCCCAGGTCTCAAGAAGGAAGGTAAGGAAGGAAACTGGGGAGAGGAAGTAGATTAAGTAAGAAAAGAGACAACAGGTGTTTCTTATTTTCATTCATGGTAGGTGAGTAGTAGGCTTGTAATTTCCTGAGGCAGAATTCAGACCATGATTTCTAAGAAATCATGAGGTTTGTAACTTTATTAAGCTTAGCTTTTCCTTTCTCTATGCTGGAACATGGAGAGGTTATTAGAATGCTCATACTTCACCTGCACTGTATGTTCAGCAACGTGCATGTGTTATTGTAAAGTGCTATTGTTATACCTCTCTGAGTCTAAATCAATACAAAATCGTCAGTGTTCTCCCCTTACAAGCCAGTGTTTAACATAGTTATCCAACACATCTGAACAGGATTAACTGAGTCTTACTTCGAATGGAAACAAAATATGCTCATTGCTTTCCCAGCATTTTTGTATATATATATATATATGCATATATATATATATATATATACACACAAAAGTATTTAAAGTCCAGCTTATTTTATTCAGTTTAGTTGATCAGTTATTTCTGCTCTGGCTGGAAAGGTTAAGGGAAGTTACTGGCATCTTATATCAGACATGACAGATTTCAAGTACAAAGATAATTCCCATCACTTTGCGCACTTTGCATAGTTATTCACCCTCATTCTAGGTCTGAATTAGTAGCATCTGAGATTTAAAAAATTAAATACAGCAGAAATTACTCCTGCAGATTTCAGTGTACAGTGTTTTGAGGTGCTTTATGCCTTATCAGAGGACCACGCTAGATCTCACCATGTAACAAAACCAATGTGTGTGGGTTTTTTTCGTTTATTTCAGCCTAAGATGACAAGAACATAATCATATCTGTTTCTCAGTCCTTCCAGCTGCCTGGGTAAACAGCATTTACAAGACTGAGTTGTGTGGGGAGCAGTCTGTTGGCATTTAATTACAAAAGCAAAGTAAAAATAACTCTTCTGCTTTAAACAGATTGGCTTTAAAGTTTGAACAAAACTGAGTGTTTTTTAAATTTTAATCTGTAAAACAGCCTGATGGCTGCTTCATTACTCCTCCTGAGTATACCTGAGATTATAACCTTAATCAAGGTTTATAAATTTAATCTAAATCTTAGTCTAAGAGATGTCCTTCCTTTGATTTTCTGACTGGAAAACTGAGCTGTGTTACAACAGGGATGAGACATCGCTGACAGTCACATCTCCAGGAGCAGGCCATTGTTCACCACTGAGGCAGGGAAGGATTTTATTCTGAAATTCAGCGGATGTAGTTAGGTCAACACCAAATATTTCTGAAGATCTCACCCCAGTCAGAGTATTTCAACTTCTGTTTTGCTCTATTGAGTACGCAGAAGTTTGGGTTTTGGTACCGCACTTGCCCCATCCAAATGGCAGTTAGACAAACAACACATTGGCCAACCACCACGCTGACCCATCAGCTAGTAAGTACACCATCAGCAGCAGGGGTTAAGTGGGAAATGAAAGGGAACAAGGAGTGGAAAAATAAGATGTGTGACTTCAGTGCAGTTCCTTTTACCCCTCCCAGTGATTTATATAAGGAGACCATGATGCCTGTGAGAACAGAAGACTACATTTGATGAGTTAGGAGAGTTCCTCCTGCTCTTGATTTATGGGGTTTTTTGGGTGTTTCCACCCACACCATTGTCCCATTAAAGGGCAACCCTGAGAACCATGCATGTGAACAGGAGCATCTTCATCAAGTTAGAGGCCTTCAAAGCACAACCTTCACAATCTCCATTAACAACATTATAAGTGAGTTCCCTTGCTCCAGGAAAGTCAGAACACTGAGAAAAGCACATTTGTTCTGCACATCACATAGGTTCTTATTTGAATTCTGATTCTTTTAGTCCTTTAGCTGCACATTTTCTAATTTTTCCTTTACAATGTCACAGTTACAGGGTCTTTGGACTTTTTATTTATTTTAGTGAAAGCCCAGATTATCACACAACAGTAAGAACGGAGGCTGAAAATGAACTCTAAAACCTGGTGCGATAAATAGTGCACTATGAAGAGTTGGAGACACCTCTGCTGCACAACCCTGGACAAGTCTGTGCCTCTTTGCTCCCTTTCCACTGAGTAAATAGATGCCAGGGGGGTGACTCTCTGTGCACCAACCTTGCACGTGAAAGCTGCTGAGACAGTGAGATCACAGAGACCTTTGCTTTGGTGCCATCATCCTGGAAAGACAGAAGTACTGAATTAATGGCGTCAGGTCTTTCATGTGAATAAAGTGCTGATCCCACAAGCTCGGAGGCCTCCGCTGACTGGCACTGCTGAGCACAGAAGAGCTGCCCTCATGCCAGGTCAGCAAACAAAAGGTGCTGTTCCAGTGGTCCCAGAGGCGGACGCCACCTCTGCAGGTTCCCATGAGAAAGTTGATCTCTACTCTAGTACAAGTGCTAACCTCAACCCACCATGCAGGTAGTTTTGCCCTGATAATGACCCAGCAACATGAGTTATATTAGAGAATTGGTAGCTCCAGCTGATAGACCTGGGGCACAGGAACAAGGCAGCTACCTGGACTTGTCAAGTGCATACCACACAAGTTGGCGTAGGTAGGAGGGAAGCTCTTTTTTTCACTTTTAGATACACAGATGACTCCTTTTCCTAGCCGGAGGAGCACTGCAGGACTGCTCCCCCCCAGCATCTTTTCCCCCCCACCAGGCCCGGCAGGGAGGAAGGGCCCTCTGCAACCCCCCCACTGCTGTCTACCACATCCACCTGGGGCAGAGCCTCTGCACCCCAGGGGACACAGCAGAGGGCGGAAGGGTGGGCCCAGGGAAGGAAGGAGTGGGTGGACTGCAAGTAGGCACAAATACGTATGACTCTCCTCCCACTTTCTAGTGGGTCTTATAGGGGAAATTGTTTTATTTCCCCATCTTCTGCTCTCCCCAAAGTAGACGGAGAGATTGAAGTCCTGTCACTGAAATCACCACTGGTCACAGCGAGGGACTGTCATACCCTCAGGCTGGTGATGGCTGAACACTGTAAGCAACGGCAGGACTGGCCAGAAACAGAGATAAGCGGCAACTGAAGTTCTTAAAACAGATTTTGTCCTCAGGTTTTGGACATCTACACAGAATAAAAAGCTGTCAATACTGGAACTATTTTTCCTTCTCTTTTGGGTGGGGTGGAAATTAATTTATGCCTGGGGAAAAAAAAAAAAAAAAAAAAAAAAGCATTTCTTTCAGTGCCCTGAGCAGATGATTTTCCACATACTTTCCTTACCAAAAGCCAGTCACCAAAAGTAAATACTAATTTTACTCACGCAGATGCCAATATCGGTTTCAATGGGATCAACCAAATAAAATTTAAAGAGAATGGGCAGGATGAGTTGTGTTCTTTCCAAATCAGTAGTTTGATTGTCCTTGCACTTCTGGAGGGCAAAACACAGGTTTAACTTGAAATTCTGCTGTTCGTTTCATTTAGATAATCGTAAAAAGGTGCCAGACTTCCTAAATAGACACACATTTCATATTTCTAATGGAGTTACTACACTGAACCCAGAGTCTGTTGTGCAACTCGCTCACTAATTATCCAGCAGAGCTTCAGCCAGTCCTGCAGGAACTATCTCCTGCCCGTGCGGGTGAGGGTCCGAGCACTGCATGTCAGAGTGGCTGGGATTGCACTTGTCTTTTTACTACTATTTTACCAGTTTTGATAAAACTAGTAAAGCTCTCATTCTGTAATCAGAGCATGATGAAGTGAAAGGTATCACAGAAGAAACAGAAATCCCCAGCTGTTTTTTTCCTCCTCAGGCTGCCACAGCTCTCCCAGCAGT
Organism: Pterocles gutturalis; assembly: GCF_000699245.1. Taxonomy (NCBI): domain Eukaryota; kingdom Metazoa; phylum Chordata; class Aves; order Pterocliformes; family Pteroclidae; genus Pterocles; species Pterocles gutturalis. The sequence goes on along the minus strand of NW_010100511.1, from coordinate 10,269 downwards.
GCTGCAGCCCCATCAGTAGGTCAGTGATATGGTACCCACTTCTAAAACCAAGAAGAAAGAAAAGGAGGAGTTAGAAATTAATGCTAAACAGTTTTGCTGCATTTATAGCATGATTTTATATAATTCAGACTTTATACTAGAGGAGTGTAGTGCAGTGTATAACTTGAGAATCTGCCCTGTTCCAGAGGAACGGTTGGACCCGTTTCATACCTGGGCTCACATCACCTCAGACAACGTAGGTGGCTTTCATCATCTCAAACACATCTAAAGCTGGGCCTGTGAGTTTATTAGCTCTTCTCAGTGGAAATGGCAAGTAATATAACAGAACTCAGTAGGACTAATGATATGCCTAATGCAGATCTTCTGAGCCTGGCACTGGCATATCCACGTTGTCTGTAAGAGTTGGGGTGCAGAGTAACATATTGCTCATTCCCACAGCCCCACCTGGGTAACACCACATGCCTGGAAAGGGTTTTAGAGCTACAGGATCCTCTGGAATCATCTTATCTGATCAGCAGAGACCATATAGGTTGGTCCGTTTCAGCTTTCCCATTTTTTCCCCCTTTTCTTGGTACCTGTTCCCCCCAAAAAAAAAAAAAAAAAAAAAAATCCATACAGAGAAGAAACCAAAAATGACGGAAGAAATTAAAGTCCAGCAGTAGTTTTAACTCCAGCTTCAGCTACCTTGACAGCAAGATTTAAGCTATTTTTGTGCCATCAAAACCAGATTTGTAGTCTGGAACGTATCTACTGTAATACAGACAAATTAACTTTAAAGATCAAACTGTTATAAAATTACCAAAGCCAAAGGTTTTAAGGAAATGACAACTGACTTCTCTCCACAGCAGCACAGTGCTACAAGAGGCAGCTGTAATGGCATAAATGGACAGTTTATCAGCCTTCTGCCAGAGACTGACAAAATCATGTCAAATGAGGCATTAAAGCCCTAGTTTTGAAAACTGTGATAAATACCAGCTAATCTACTGACATAATATATATTGAGTCAAATATTTAGTTTTGCATTAAATCTAAATCCAACATTAGAGCATTTCCTCTCGATTAAAAAGGATAAAATGTAGATGTTATTTTATGCTCCAGTTCCCACGTCTAATTAATGCTCAACATTCGGAGCGATTTCTGACATTACAAATGTATTAGCAAACATGCCAAGGAAAGGGGGGCGGCACAAGGGAAACAAGTGCAAAATCTATATGCTTAATTCATATTTCTCCATTTGCAGTGGCTAATATGTTATTGCAGAGACTATTTGCAGACACTTGCCCTGCCAGTGAACAGCTAACTTCCCTGATTGCTTGTATAAACAGTCTTCTAGATCTGGAGACAGACGTTGTAATAGAGCACATAGCTAATTTAATTTTAGTATCATTAGGAATTAAAAGCAGGACATTAATAGATTCACAGTAAATGTTGGCTAGGCAATATAAGCATTGAATGGTATGACTGTTAAAAGCCTTAATATTTGTGAGTGATCATATGAAAAGGTTTGTCAGAAAGTTTATTATCTTGGGAATAAGAGAGAAAATAAAACACTACAGTGTTTTTTGTACCATCTATTACTGATCTCAAAGGGTATGAGGAAATTCTGGTTTTAAATGTATATACATTTATAGGCTAGTTAATTACCTACTCATATCTAGAAACAGAATGAGATAAATCCTCACTAATCACTGGAATATCTTCATTCATTATGCTTTATATTCCCAGCATTAAGCTTTAGCTGATTCTTGGAAAGCGTAAGTTTGAGAAATGTGTTTTGTTGTCAAATACTATGACTTCAGACTCTTATAGTTTCAAAATACACTGCACTGTAATTGCTCCTTTTCCAACAAACATGTTTTAGAAAGCTTAAGTGCAATCCAGTGCTGTGTAAGACAGCCTGATCTCAACTCAAATGAAAAAGGAATGAAACACACAAAATATGTAATCACATACCACCTTAATTTTAGGAAATGTGTTGATTTATTATTTAGGAAAAAGGTCTCTCTAGGCTGACACTCCTAGCCAACTCCATCACATTGATCATTATTAAGTGCAACCTGCAGGACTTGGTATGGCTTGTGGTACCAGAGAAATAGTTCTTCATACTCTGAAAATGAAGTGAAAAAATAACTGAAAAATAAACACAGAAAAACCCCCAAAATATAAAACTAAGGAGAGGATTAAAAGATGGACTGCAGAATTATATATTGGTTATATTCAAGAAAATTACACCCTGCTTCTTCCCCACCATTCTGTTCTGCAAAGGATTCTTGTAAATGCATAAATGCATAACACTGTGTGTCTTTCAGGGTGTGGGTTAGGAGATATTTGGCACTTACAAAGCTGCATGAACTTTAATGCCAGTCAAACACCTTAAAAGTTATTTACCAACAACAACAAGGCAGCCTCCTCCAGTGCGTGAGTCTGTAAGGGGGAGGAGATTACACACAGAAGTTACATTCTTATACAACTCACTTTTTTGGTGGCTAGTTGCTTTTATTCAGTTTCCTCAGTTTCTTATCTCAAAACCACAAAGACCTTAAGCAGAATGATAGTTCAGAACAGTTCTGCAAATACTTGGCCCTGGGCGCTTTCCTGAGCTGGCAATTCCCAGAGCTTCTCTCTGCAGGACTTCCTATCAAACAGGGCTCTGCTCTGAGAGCTCTCAGGGTCTCATTTCCACCAGGATGGCTCTCCGGGCCGCTAACCAAGTAGGAAGTCAACCCCCTGTTGATAGCAGCTATCACCAAGAAATGCCTTTGAATCAGTGTTAAAAATGGTTTAATTGTTCCTGTAAACAAATCACAGCCGAATGTCCTATCATTCCAGAAACTGCGATGATAAACCAAGTTATACTGGCTCTACCCCTTCCGAAAATGGCTTTGTGCTATTTAAACCTGAGAAAGATTTCAGTACCATTTTGGATAGACAGGTTGATCACAATAATGCCGGCATAACAGACTTGTCTGGCTTGACAGTACAAGTGAGTCACAGAGTAGCTCTACATAACTCCTACTCTTTTCTGCCCAGTTCCCCAGTCAGTACAGAGAGGCACAGCACCGAGACATCCCCCTCCCCACACCCTAAAAAGGCAGTAGCCAGTCTAAAAAAAAAAAAAAAAAAAAAAAAGACAAAAAAACCCACAGACTCTGAGTAGTTTTATAGCCTGAAATACCTAAATCATGTTGTCTTATATAAAAGTGGTTCTTCTCTTTTTCATACCATGTCTTTGTGTTACAACATAAAACACCTTCCAGCATGTAGGATACCATTAAGGAAGACTCTGTGAATGTCCTAGAATTTGGGGTTGATCTCATAACTTATATCAATGCCTTGTGTAGAATCTGGTTGCCAATTTACATAACATCCAAATGCAGCACTAGTGGTTTCATTTGCCTCACCCTTTGCACTTCGATTCAGATACCTAAAAACCTAAGTAACAGGCACTCAGGTAGTTTGGGAGCTACTGATGAATGGGAACTTCAAGTTATACTAGGTTACTATTGGAAGATAATAATTATATTTCCTGAGAAGTGTGGAGATGTGCTCTAAGACTGGGGAACTGGCACCTTTCTTCATCAGTGCTATGTGCTTTTGTTCCTTCTTCATATTTTGACAGTCATCTTTGACTCCAAAGAGACCGTAAGTGCTACACAGGTTGGCACAGAACCAGGCACAGCCATCAGTGGGAATAACCACAAAACCTGGGAAGCCCTGGTGTTCCTGAATTTGTTCTAAATTATTTCTTGACTACTAATATCTACCATTACTCCTTTGTGAAGGAGAAAGAAAGAAAAAAAAAAAAAAAAAAAGGCTATTCTTTCTTTATCTCTCATTCTGGAACTTGATTCATAACCTCTTGTTACATCTTTGCATTGAGAGGAAAACATGTCTAGCTCCTTTTGAGAGTTCAACAAGTTCTTGTGACTGAAGTCACATTGCTTGCAAGAATGAAGAAATTCATCCCAGAGTCCTTCTGCAAGGAAACCAGCTGTCTTTCTATGAACTGGTCTAAAAACAAAACAAATAAACAAAAGTTGGTTTTGGAAAGGGCTTCTCACATTACTGTCTAACTGTTGCCTGATCACCTGCCTTTTCTGGGACAGTCATCCTGCAAAATGAAAATGTGTTAAACTGGAAGAATGTGTTCACGTGACGTTTGGAAAGATATAAAATGCCACACATTACTAGCAGTGCTAATGTCAGTACCGCGTGACTGTGGCACACAGAATCTGGAAGGTGCTCTGCAAAGCCTTCTACCAGCGACTTCCAAAGGAACAAGGCCAGGCACAAGACGAGCTGTCCTTGCTGCTCTGGAGCCTCCAGAGCACCATTACCCTGTGCTGCCATGTGGGCGTCTATAGCATCTTTACAGCATGGGCTTCTTCCTCCGCAGGGATGCCAATTGCTGTCCTAGTTTACATTTATCCTTAAAATAACCTCTCTTTTGTGCCAGGCACTGAACAACTTTTTACACTGATATTTGAAACAGCTTTAATGTCAAGAAATTGCGATTTTTTTTCTTCCATCTTACGATTTGTTGATAAGGTTTGAATATTTAGGCAAAGACTTAAAAGTTTACAGTTCATTTAAGCAAACATAAAAACACATTTCATATCCTTCTTTGTCCTTACATACCTGGTGCATGGTAGTCATTCAAGATCTCTCACATGGAGAAACCTTATTCGGATGCTAAAAATATCACATGTTTACACTTGTAAATCACCATTAGCAAATGATTTTCCTAATGCTTCAGACAATATAGTAGCAAAGTGCAGCTGCTTCAGCCAGAACGGTATTTTAGTGATTTTTAAGAACTTAATGAGATCAGGTAATTGACTAGTGAAGCTAAAAATTTTACCTTCAATTAAACAATCAACAGCTCCGTACATCAACATAATCATCTTCGCCCCTCCACCTCCCTGCTATCAAATCAATATGTGGGTAGCAGTTGTCTAAGAAACCACTTCCTCTCTGCTTCTAAACCAGTGTTCAGGACCCATTTTAAAGCATTTATTCAATTAGTCTGGTGTAATTTGCAACTAATGGAAAGTATGTAGTAATGCAGATTCCGTAAGCAACTAAGGAAAAATAAGGCCTTAATTAATTTGTTGTTTAATGGCATTATTTATCCTACATTTGTTCTGGTGCAACCCACAAATAACTTAATACTCTACATTTTAAAATATAATCATGTGTGCTCCAGTTGGCAGTGCTAGATGTACTGATTACATACATAAGAAATAAGATTGTACAGGGCATGTTAATCAATCAAGCGATTGATAGTTCAGGAGACAGTCATGAGGCAAAAGTAACATATTTGGAAAAAAAATGCACAAGAATATAAAATAATTTTGTCAGGAAACCCCTTCCAAGGGCCATATTACAGCACAACAGTCTCATTTTGGGGTGGTTGATAATGACTCTATATAAACTGCCCTCCCCAACCACAACTGTGAGTTGAAGCACAGGGAACTTCTGCTGTCTTGCAAAAGATTCTGAAATCGGGTAGTCATATCCCACCACACATTACATTCAGAGGAGTTCTGGTGTCTTGTCACCCGCAGGCAACGGCAGCATAATTCTCTTCTCTAGAAAATTATTTGTTTCCATCTGCAGATAGCATTCGCTTTGTTATAGCAAAAATATCCGGCAATAGCCAAAAAAGGAGAAAAACTACAATGCAACGTGAAGATGTTAACAGGTAAATTAGTGACTTTTCCAATGTAAGGTTTTTTTAATTAAGGCATAAATATATTCTAATATATGCTGATATTCACCACTTGCACTTCCTGTGAGTACACCCTGACACTCCCAAAGGTTTGGGGTGGGGAAGGTAGCTGATGGAGCAAACCAGTGCTGAGCATGAACAATATTCATTATGAGAGTAGCACTGGCAGAAAATGGGTGTCTTTTATTCAGCTATTGCAGCGTCAGCATTGTCTTCTCATACCACAGTATTGGTAAGTGTGAACAACATGAAGACTACCTGCATGCAGTTCTGACTGAGATTTTCAAAAGTGACTAGTGATCTGATTGGGTTCAATCCTCATCTTCCTAAAAGGAATTACTGCAAAGAGGTGTGATTTTGAGGAAGCGCTGTATGTCTCCTGCCCACTCACAGAGGTGAGATCCAGGTGGCAGAGCCTGCTGAGAGCGGCTGTCTCTGCTGCTGCCCCAATCGCTGCTGCTCCACTGAATAATATTAGGCTGCGTCACTCAGGGTAAGATGCTCATAAAGTTAAGGGGGAGCACTGTTGCACCAAGGAGACAATATTACACCAGGTGCGATACTGGTGACTGAACCATCGCTGCCTGTGCCAGCCTCCATCCAGGGCCAAAGGCAGAGAAACAG
>NW_010100511.1:0-3883 GCF_000699245.1 Pterocles gutturalis | reverse complement strand
AGAGCTGATCCCGTCCAGGGGTGTGCTGACCACTAGGTTATCCCAAAATCTTACCGGGGTGGAAAGCAACAGTCTGGTCCCTGCCAATCTGCCAGGGCAGTCGCTGCACTTTAGCCAAAACAATAATTTGGCAAATTTGTCTTTGTCATCTGACAAACTTCAGAAGATATTCCTGGTTTGCTCCACTGCCTGCACCAGCATGCCATGGAGGCTGCAGAGCCACCATCCCATCCTCTTTGGCTCTGAGGCCCTGAAGCCTCTTCTACACACAGCACAGCTCCTCCTCAGCTGTTCCCACCCCGAATTATACAGCTCTGTGTTTGTTTTCAGGCAACAGAGCAATTCATTCACAGTTCCTGCCCACATCTAACTTGGCACTTGACATGCTCAGAGACAAATTTAACGTGGTGTCTTACTAGCCAAGGAACCCAGAACCAACCAATTAAACTCACTCAAACAGCAAAACTTTCTCCAGTGTGCCAGCAGAGCTCTGACATCCACCAGCAAAAATGAACCAAGTTAGTGTGGACCTTTTCTTTAAAGTGTTACCATCCTTTACAATGCATACACCAACTCGGTCTATTTTCATGCAAGGTAGATTTGGAAACGGCTCCCCTGGTAGAACCAAAGGGCTCTGGTGATGACTAGGAGGACAAGTCCCTGGGGAGTAACCTCGGCCACTGGTCCAGCCTTTTGCAGAACTGAGTCTTTCTATACCTTAGGTCTACAATGGGTCTGAGCTGCTTGCTGATTGACTCTGTGTGCTAGATTAGGAGGCTTCTGGCTGGGTAAGAAGGTTCCGTCTTATATAGAAAAGGAAGTGGAAGAACTGATGTGTACAAAGCAAAGTTACTTCTTCCCCTTTTAACCTGTGATCTTTCTCCTGATAGCTGCAGTAAGTAATTGAGATACAACTGCATGGTAGTGGACAGTCCTGACTCATTTTAAAACAGCTGTATCCTCATGTGGGTGTATCCCAGGACAAGTACTCTCTTTCAGTACATCTGGACTAGGACAGAAGTTGTGATTTTTAAAGATATTAGCTAATGCAGTTTGACTAACACGTTTTGAAACCTTGCATAGATAGGACAAGTCAAATGCTAAAAGGTGTTTAAAAGTGTTTGCTAAGTCATTCTAAAAATGCAACTACTATACTTGTCTAGACAATGACAGAATACTTTTTAAAATTACACACCATGCTCGTGAGAAGACCCACTGCAACAGCCAAGGAGAATTATAGCAAAGGAAACAATCAATAAGAAGTTTCTCCACAAAGGTCTTCAAAGCAGTGGCACAGATTAACACGCAGGGAAACCCTGACAGCCTTGTCTAGACAAGAGAAGAAGATCCTTTGTTTCCAGTAGATTTAGTTCAGTCAGGCCCCTCTTTTTTCAAAAGTAAAACCTACTAAAAGTCTACTAAGATCATCTTCTGCTCAGTTTTAGCAGGTCGTAGTCTGGGCTCCTGGCTGACTGTAACTCAGCCTGCTAAAACCATGTTAAGTGCATTGAGGTCTATGTGTTTTTCAGATGGGATTTTTAGTCCTTAAACAAGCTTGATTGAATTAGGTCTCCTGGAAATGGCCCTTTCCCTAAGGCTGATGAGATGGTCGCTGGTTTTACCATGCCTATTCAATCTTTTAAGCCAATTCATTTGCCTAAATTGTACCAATAAACACAAAGTTCATTGTGTCTTTAACATTAGTGTTTCTAGTCAGTGAGCACCGACTCTCTACAGGCCACAAGACAGCAACAGTTTTTGACTTTGACTTCATTTTATTGAAATGCAATCAGACAAAACCCTCGATCTAATCTACTTGTTTAAACAGCTACTTGAAAATGTCTAGTCCACATGCATGCTCACATTCCCATTGTAATAATTGTCTTCTACAAAGTCAGCAGATAAATCCTTAGTCAATATATTTCCTTATACTGTGTTGCTTCTAGCAAGCTGACTGGAGTAACTGTTTCCCAGATTTGTACTAGCATCTTTGACATCTTAAACAATACTTTCAGGAAAAAAAAAACACATTTTTTTAAAAGGGAAAAAGTCATTATCCCAACTGAAGAACAAGTGTGAGGTCAGCCTCTCTGACTGTTTAATGTCAGGCCCTTTATTTTATATGGAAAAAAAATATTATTAGTTATATTTATTATTAAGGCTCAATGACATGGGTGGTTATCAGTCTGGTAGGAAAAAAATCTACACCTCAATTAGTCCCATTAGAGATTCTGTCTCTAAGACATTTGTGCGTATCTGACATTCAGGGGAAAATTCACAAGTCACCAACTCAATTGAAAGAATCCACGAAATAATAAATTTATAGAATAACTCCAAGTGACCAAAGTAATACAGTCTGGACTTTCCTGAGATTCACTGGTTTTAGTACTTGTCAATATCTCTGAAACAATGGAGTTGTGAAATGGAGACAGTTAAGTTATGATGACAAGGCTTCTTCATGACTGTGACAAGATTTTTTGGCCTTGGTGTGCACCACCTGAAATATTTCAGAAATACACATTGATTTGCTGTTTGGAAGAAAACTATGCTTGTGAGGCCTGAAGCCAACAAATTCCATGATTCAGAATAAGACAGAGCTTCCACAGTCAGCAAAGGCTCTTCGGTAAGCAGTTGTTGTCACATACAGACCTGGACAAAATCTTTCTGTCCTTGCTAAGCCCAAACCACCATTAAACATAAATGGGAAGTTGATCTGAGTCAGATAAGCATGCTCTGACTTGCTGTTGATGCTTGTTTCATGTTTTCAGCATTGTCTTGAAAATTTCTCATGTGCTAAAATACTGCCTTTAAAATCCAACCTTTTTTCATATACACATAGCTGAAAGACAGTAACACTCCTGTACAGATTTTTTTGTCTGTCTGTTTTTTTGTCCTCTGAGAAGACATCTGATAGCAGATTTCTTCAGGACCTAATATCATTTATTGTGGTTCTCTAAACTGGGTGGTAAACCCTCCATTTATCCGATCTGACCACAGGAAGGTCCTTTTCAGTGAAAGCAAACAATTGAGAGCCCTAAGTTATTATTTCCTATTATTGTGCAATAAAAGATTCTCTGTCCATTTCAGTGTGAAGGATTAAAGTGTCCAGGATTGCAAACATCGTGCAACCACTTTCCTCCTCCTGCCGCCCCCACACACCGCGGAAGCACTCGAGGCTGCCTTGGGGAGGACGAACAGGCAGATCCACGCGTGTGCCGGCCAGGGAGCCATGCTGTGGACCGAGTCAAAGTACAGAGTCGGCTGGGTCGATATCCCTATTAGGCTAGAAACTGCTCTGCATAGCAAAGGCCGACGAACCTAATGACTAAAAATATAAGTACCTGACCCGGAGGATTAATCACACACTGTCAGGCTGAAATTGGTGCAATTCTTCCAATCATTAACGTTTTGCTTACAAAAATGTGCTTTTCTGTTTGTTTTTCTGCTAAATGATAACCATTTTCAAGTTGAATCGGCTGATAAAAGAGTCGAAAACAAGACGGGAGTTGTGCTGGAAAGGTCATACGTGCTAGTTCGGCATGAAATGGCCAACAGGCAAACAAATAGGAAAAAAACAGGGTGGCACGGCGCGGTGCGGGAGTGGGGAGGAGTTGGCGGTCGAAGCTTTTACCAAACGGTGTAAAGTGCTTTGGTTGTTTTTCCCCCGCCCAGGAGAAGAGACTGACCGGGGAGAGCCGCTGGTCCATGGGCATCCCCACGCGGGTCTCCCCCGCTGTGGAAACGGGCTTTGGGAGTTAGACACAGCTGCTGGGGGAATATTTTTGACCGGCTGCTCAGCTCGCCCACGCCGCTGTACTTTGCCTAGATCCTGCCAAGCGGTGAGACTCCCTCCCGGGTGGGTGGGCATTTCCACAGCCCAGCC
>NW_010100510.1:0-452 GCF_000699245.1 Pterocles gutturalis | reverse complement strand
CTCTCTCTGGCCCCAGACTCCTCGAGAAGGAGCAGGCATCATGCATGCATGCATGCACGCACGCAGCCTCTCGCATCCGCGTGCCAGAGGGCTGGTCTGACTGCGATTCACCGTGCGCCCAGCTGTGGGACTGAGGAGGGGAGGAAGGAGGATGCAGCCCAGCCCCCAGCTCCTTCCTCCACCACATGCTGCAGCACAGCAGCCCCGGTCAGACTCACAGGATGTGCAAAAAGCACCTGGAGATGTCCGCCCCATCTCACCTTCGCCCTCTCCAGCTCTGCCCGCTCCACGGAGAGCTGCTGGGTCATCATTCGCCGCTGCTCCTCCAGCAAGCGCTGCAGCGATTCCACTTTGGATTGCTCTGCTGCTGCCCTCCGTTGCTCCTGGGTCCAGACACGGAGGAGAGACAGATGCCGTTCACAAGCTCCAGACCAGGGACCTCCAGTCGGCAA
>NW_010100509.1:80178-109973 GCF_000699245.1 Pterocles gutturalis | reverse complement strand
CGACCACGTGGTGGTGGTGGTCCTGACATTCCAAATAAAGTAAGAAAACAGGAGTCATGGTTATAGAGAGTAGTAGTGGAAATCAGTGCTTTGAACCTAACACCAGACTTCCAAATTCAAGCTGAGAACAAAGGGCTCACGGCTGCAATGACCATGGTCTGCTGTGCTTGCACTGCACAGGGTTTGTTGCAGATTAAGGCAAAGCTACTACATTTCATGGACATTCTTACTCTCTTTTGTTGCCTGCAGATAAAAAAATTAATCTTTTTTTTCTAGACTGTTGTTCTTCTAGAAGGAACATGCAATATAGACTGCTTCAGCTAAAAGAAGAAAATCCAATTCTCAGGCCTGTCAACATTTATAGACTGAGTTGCACTGTTAACCCATTTCACAGTCTTTTTCAGCTATTAATTTGCAGTATGCTGCTGCAGCCTGTACATTTTTCCACCTTCCCATGTGCAAGTTATAAGCATTACTGTCATCTGCCATCCATCAATCTCCTGTGCGTTAGGCAGGAATATGGGATATCAAGTGGGAAAGAGACTTCTCTTTCACAGGATCTTATACTCAGAGACACAATGTTAAAAGACACTTAAATAGAGAGTTATGTTTTGTGCTTCTTCGCATCATATTATTCTACCAGACTCCACCACATGAATACCCCATTTGGTCGTTCAGAATATGTGACATTGTATCTCCACTAAGTTTTAAAACTCCTTTATGCTGTGCACACACTGATACAAAACACTGCAAATGTCTTATTAATTGAACACCTGCCACACTCCTCTGTCAGCAATTTCCAGAGCAAGAAGTCACAGCCCTGTGATCTGCTGGAGAAGAGGCACGCTGAAGGTGCACATACCCCTCTTTCCTTTCATTGCACAAGGTCAGACTCATCTCCCTGCACTGCCATTGAGAGATGGACAGTTACCCCAGTTTGTTCAATTCACAGTCACACTCCACCATGCTGCTCCAACTAAGTCTGTCACCCACTGGTTCAGTGGCAAGTCAGAGAGTACAAGTATCTGCAGCCTCCAGATAACCACCACTAGATTCTACCAGCTCCATGCTGGGACTCCACAAAAGTTACCTGGGATTGTGCCTGGACTGCCTGTCCTGGGTCTTATGAATTTGGTTTTGTGCAACTTCGTATTATAAAATGGGCCAGAATGACCACAAATAATTTTCATTCTGCATTAATGAAGTTAATAGTCATCTTGGACTAGGCTTTCAGAGTTCTTTTTATATTTATCTGTTCAATATAATACGCATTTTATTGACTGGAGAGACTTTTCATCATTGTATTAACTTTCATCATTATTTCATATATGAAATTATTACCTTCTAAGAAGTAAATTATCCACTTTTAATATTTTTAACATCCAGTGACATCAATTTTTAGTATATATTAGTTATGATCAAGTATTCAGAGTTCTTTCATGTAGTCTAATAAGAACTACTAAAAGAACTACTTATTCAGAGCATTTTGCAGTGAGGGCACAGATGGGGACATTGAAGCAGCATAAACTAATCCAAGAACTCAGAAGTGAGAGAAAAATGCTTGTGATGACCTTTCACTTTGTACAATAATTTATCTAAAACAAATGTTCCTTTAATTTGCTTTATAATGGTAATCACAGGAAATGACTGTCCAGCTCTCAGACATTTATCTGCAATAATTAAACATTTTCTACCCCAGAATTTCTTTTGCCATTGATGAGGGTAGAAGTGCAATTCACTTCAGCTGGAAACACACTCCCAGAAGGTCAAAAAATAAACTTGTGTCATTTCCTTCACTTTCTATTAAAGATGTATCAAACTACCCATGAACATTCATACTGTATATCATTGAACATGAATGGGCCCAATGACCTGTATAGAACAAGGGTATTGAGCAACCTATTAGACGTGCTGACAGAAATACAGTATTTGGGTCATATAATACAACATAAAAATAACTACTTCAAAGTTACACTAAAAGCTTACTTAAAACTACAGACAACTTTTATTCTTCCCAAGTAATTTTTTTTTAGAGAAGGATAAATATATTTTTGTTGTGGTTACCATTATATTTGAATGCAGTCTTGAAGTCTGTCTTATAGCATTGTATAGGCACAAGCTCTATTTAGAATCTAAAAATAAGAATGCATACCATAAGTATTGTTTGGCCTTGCTTTGTTTAATTTTGCCCTACTTTTTCTACTCGAGAAAAACATTCTGAGTATTTAAACTGTCCAATTGAGCCTTAACTTTCTTTTTTCATAATGCATTTGCAGATTAAGTAGCAACCTGATATCAGGGAAAATCTATTTTTCTCATAATTTACAACAGAAAAGTCATATGGAAAAAATAATGACAAAAAATAAGCCAATAAATGTTCTGCACTATACAATAGTTTTTCATTTAAGAAACTCTTTCATGTCAAAATATCTCAAACTTTACAAATCTGACTGCTAAAGGACATACTTGAATTAATGAATTTCCTGAAAACAGGAAATCTCATTAAATGTTGCCAGCAGCTTCAAATCATCATGAATTTTCCAATACAGAATCTGAAAAATATATTAGTTTTCCAATAATCTAGTCAGATGTCTCTCATCACAACTAATTGAGAAAGTATAACAGATTACCCAATCTCACAATTTTATGAAAACAAAATCGTGTTTGGTCAGTTCTGCTAACAGTTGAATGCATTGACAAGCATGAAAAGTCACAAAAATTATAGAATCATAGATTGGTTTGGGCTGGAAAGGATTTTAAGATCACATAGTTCCAAGCCCCCTGCCATGGGCAGGGACACCTCCCACTAGCCCAGGTTGCTCAAAGCCTCATCCAGCCTGGCCTTGAACACCTCCAGGGATGGGGCATCCACAACTTCCCTGGGCAACCTGTTCCAGTGTCTCACCACCCTCACAGGAAAAGATTTCTTCCTAATGTCTAATGTAAATCTGCCCTCTTTCAGCTTAAAACCATTACTCCTTATCCTATCACTATGCTCTTTGATAAAGAGTGTTTCCCCATCCCTCCTGTAGGTCCCCTTTAGGGGGAGGAAGGCTGGCAGGCTGCTATTAGGTCTCCTTGGAGCCTTCTCTTCTTCAGGCCATACTACTTCAACTCTCTCAGCCTGTCCTCATATGGGAGGTGCTCCAGCCCTCTGACCATTTTCGTGGCCCTCCTCTGGACACACTTGAACAGGTCCATGTCTTTTTTATGTTGGGGTCCCCAGAGCTGAAGACAGTACTCCAAGTGGGGTCTCACAAAAATGAAGTAGAGAGGGAGAATAATTTCTCTCAACCTGCTGCTAATGCTTCTTTTGGTGCAGCTCAGCGTACCGTTGGCTTTCTGGGCTTCAAGCACACATTGTCAGCTCATGTTGAGCTTCTCAAATGTCAAAACTTACCTTTCTGTGGGTTAGAACTCCCTTATTGGAAACTTCTTCCTATGTAAACTTCCAAAACTGACCTACTAAAAGTTGTATGAGTCTTTATGTCCACAGAAATTCTTTTATTACAATCATAAATATTTCTAGTTACCGAGTCAAAATAAGGTGTTATTTTTCTGTAAGTGTCAAACTCAGAAGCTTTCCTGATACCTCTGAGACTTGAACCATCTCAGACTTTCAGGGTCACAGTTCTGGGGACAGTTCCATTAGCTTTACACAAATGTCTCTCAGATATAACCTGCAGGTAACAGGACAGGGCATAATTGGAGCTGCACTGTCTTCAACATCGGCAATAAGGAGCATGCTGGAGGAAATCCAGATGAAATTTGTAGGGTTGGCAGTCAGGCTGGTTTCCCCCAACAGAATAACAAAATCCACATTATTATTATTGTTATTACTACTGTTATACAACTAAGTAGAGCTATAGCTAGTAGAGCCCCATATACCTCGGTGTGTCAGGCACAGAAGTGGTAAGACAGACAGATCACACAGAACCTACACTGACAGTTGTGGCAGAATCGCCCTTTAAGCCTAGGCAATGGGCATCTCTCAGTATCTGCATTGTGAAATCACATCAGAGCTACGAAGTCTGTTTAGAGGCATAAAATTAATGGCCATTAAATTCTGAACTCCCATACAGTCCTTGGAAGCTTACTTCTTACAAAATTAAAAAACAAACAAACAAACAAAAAGCTGAGGCAGTAAAGGAATGTGCATTTTTAACATGCCCATAGTATGTCTTCACCCAGAGGTTCCAAAGTCATAAACACTTAAAACAGGATGACAGGGGGAAGATACAACTCTAAGTGAGATTCAATTATTCATGGCAGCATTTGGAGACACAAGCAGGACACCAAAGGCCCTCAACCAGAAACAGTGTGCAATTACTGTTCTAGCTCTGTTTTGACACCGTCTCCTGTACATGACCCATGTGTTTCAGAGACTTCAGGACTGGATGCAACGAGGAGCATATGCTTTCTATTGCTTTATGTACTTGTCCCTACAGGCTAGAGAGCAGTGTGGTCACTGTGCCCAGCTATTTGGTGCTGAAGTCCCACCCTTCAAGTCCAGGGCAGCAGAAGGTAGCTATGGTTCAGTGCTGCAGAAGGGCTCTTTTACCCCTTTTCAAAGGTGAAAGTACAGTTGGTGGACAAAAAAAGATGATTAGGAGGACACATGAACATTTCTGTGCAGCTAAGGCTGAATGCATCTCAATATTTCAAACACTTGGCAAAAAGACCTGTAGAAACTTTGCCCTCACTTATGAAACAGGCTCCCATCTAATAAGCACAAGGCTACAATAATAGGATGCCTACAGCAGTATCAATAACAATAATAATTACGTTGATAAAGGAGACAGTTCTGTAATAAATATTATGGTGATTAATTTTTCAGAACTTTCCAAAGGCCATTTCAGACCACTGTCTTTATATATTATGAACACTGCATACATGTCACCATTGATCTTTTTTTAATTTACAGCTTTTGAAATATTTATGGCTTAAATCAGCAGCAGACACAAAATATGCATGGAAAAGATAGCACAGGGGACACTTGTGACACATTTTAGAAGTGCTGCATGGAAAGAGCTACAATTATTAAAAGAGTGGCAAGACATGAAGATACAACAAAAGTGATCAAACTATGCGAGAGAAAGAAGTATTTTGCAAAAGATCTAAAAGGATTAATTCTAAATCTAAATGAAGCTTTCCTTTCTTCTACGTACCATTCATTTCTGCCCTGATAGCAATTTTCCTGATTAGTAAATGGCTATCCAAAACAACAGATTTATTTAGAAAGGTAGACAATGGAAATGGATAAATGAGCACTGCAATGAGCCAATAAATTATATCTGTGTCATGTCTCCCTGTTCAGGAATCACTAGCTGCCATCCTGGCTGCATCCATACAGACGCTACTTGGTTAATATCAAGAACAAATTTATCACTCAGCAATAATTTATCCCCTCAGAAACTTAAACCTGGAAATGGCTTTTCACTGACTGGCAGGATATATTATTCAAAGTCCTTCTCTTCTGTCTGCATTGAACATAATTTTTTTTTTCAAAAAGCTTGAGAGAAAGTGGTCATTATTTAAAGGTCAGTTTCGGAGAAAATTAATTAATATAGTTAAGAATCCTGAAAATCATCTAAAACAAACATGAACAGAAAAGATGGACTGTTAGAGACAAGGTGGGAACACAGTTAAGATCCATTGCTGAATATAAAAACTTACTGGGTCCCTCAGTGGCCATTTAAAATCATTCTAGCCATTTTCAGCCCTTCAAATGACCAAAACCAGCATCTAGAGTGATTCTGTGTGTGTGTGTGTATGTGCATGTCTGTGTTTCTGGGGGAGGAGTAAAGCTTGAAATCACAAAATTGAGGTTAATTTATTTTGCTCTCATTTAATTTGGCATTTTTCTAAGTGGGACAGACAGTGCCCAAGGGGTAGAACAGAACCTGCAACCCATAAAATTTTAGCTAATTCAGAAGAAAATCTAAATTCTCCTTATCATGAAAACAACAGTGTTTTAAATGTTGGCAAATAGAATTATTTATCAACAGTTGCACAGCCTCACAGAATGAAACCCAATTCAGCACTATTCTCAAAGAAACCATATCCCTTTCTTAAATGCAAAGATGGGAATGAAAATGAGTACTGTACTGCCTGATAAAGGGGAGGTATTGCTTTCCAATAAGGTAAATGGTACAAGCCTGATCCCAGAGTAATTTGACATAAAACTGTTTTGCCTGGTAACATGAAAAGGACATTGTGTATGGAGTCTCTTCCCATTGATTCATTCCTTCTTTTCAGGCTCCAGCGCTGCTGGAACAGATTGTCTCCCCTAGCACAAACCCAAGTGACATCTGATTCACCCACTGGCAGCCATTCAAGCCTATCTGGACAAGCAGGCCTACGCGAACTGGGGACTTCAGGTTTTTTTTCTGTAGCGTTTATCAGCGGTTTTCATGCTGTTGAAACAGTCTTGGCAGCACCTCTCACAGTAATCCCTCACCCCTCTGTGTCACCGCTGTCTGGAAACACAGCTCTCCTTACTTCTAGGTGTGCTATCGCAAAAGACTTCAGCCTAGGAAGGCTGTGCAAATGATCAGATAAACTGGACTTCTCAGATGATTCAGGTGATGCCTGAAATCAATGCCCTGTAAAAACAAATATAATTTTTAAAAATACAATTAAGTTAACTAGCTGCCTATTTAACCTTAGCATTTAAATCCCCCAGGGACTTAGAGCCTGCAAACGGTAAAGCACTCCAAACATCACCTAAATACATTTCCTCTGGGCCCTAGTCATGTCCTCAGGTGTCAGGAGCCACTTTGGTGGTTCAATTATCAAATGAAACCCAATATGTTAAATTCATGGAAGTAAGATGAGCCACATGCTTAAACACCCATGGTGTCTGGGGCAACAGTCTGTGGAACAGAACAATTTATTGTATATATGAGGGGAGGAATTTAATTTGTCTGTACCTACAATCATACTCAGGAGCTAGATAAAAAAAAGTACCAGGTGAAACAAATTAACAGCGTGCCTGAAAATATCTATGAGTAAATGTCTTACAACTTATTCGTCAAGGGAAGAAAAGAAACCAATACACAGATATATATAACTATCAGCACATGGTAGCATGTTTTGTATTGTGAATTACACATTTTCCAATTAAGGCTCCTAAGAATAAAGCAAATTAAGACCAAACCAAGGAACTTTGGGGAGTCCTGGAAATAACAGCCTATTTTAGGCATTTATTAAAGCATTTATCTATGTGATACATAAGCAGCAGTTCTTCAAAGCCAGTCTGAAACACTGCAACAACCAAGACATAAGCAACCTTAAACAGTACCAGACAAACTCATTCAAAATTACAAAGGCTGGATGAAAAAAATCACCATAGGTCAGTGCAATGTCAGAAAAAGAGGAAAGATTTGATATGCCTACACTGAAAGATGCCCATGCTCAACACACATTAAAAAATAACTTCACAGTTCAGCAGCCTGTATACTAAAGATGACCAAAGCCCAAGAATGAAACCTACTTGAAAAAGATTTCTATTGCTGTTCCTGCAATTGCACATTAACCATCTTTTTGATGACATTACTAGTGAAAGAGCTGAAAGAAAAGAGGTACAGTAAGTCCAGCCTTCAAAGCAGAAAATGCTTACTTGTTAAACAAAAGATAGGCAGTACATACAAAAACTCTCCTTGAAAATAACACTTAAACTCATTGTGTGTCATTTAAAGATCAGTGGAACATGCAAAAGTGTTATGGCAATCCTCCTAGTGACAGGAGGAATTAAGTAGTAAAATTCTATTTAGTTTTCAATAAGGAATAATTTATTTCCAAGATTAAACAATGGAGAGAAAATATTTTTTTACCTACCAGTACAATTCTCATCATCATTTGAACATGATATACTGTTAATTAATGTGGTAGTATTCCAGATTCAAAGCTCATCAGATTTCTCCTATTACTAATCATTAAGGGCAGATCAACTGGTCCTTCCAAACTTTGAAAAGATACAGGAAAAAAACTGCAAACATTTGTCTTTATCTGTTAAATGCACATGATAATGTAGACAATATTTTGGGGATGAATCTGAGATCTGATGTAGTAACTCTGCTAAATATGACAAAATGTTTATCTAATGATTGCATAAAGATGAATAGCCAAGGTGACTGTGTGGTGTAGTTCCTTGCCATGTCAATAGCATTCTTCAGCAGTTGTAACTACACATCACTTGCATGCAGCATTTCTGTATTGAAAAGAGAGTCCTTAGATGATGGATAGATTATGAAAGCATGTTTACTAAATCCTTTCATTTTATATACTGCCGTAGCAGTCCCTTCAGCATGGAATCAAACACTTCTTCTTTTTGCTGTAATAGGAACCTGTACCCTATTTTCCTCTTTGTACAAAAATTACATTCTTAATCAAAGCCTTCTTTTACTTACCACAGTAGTAACTTAAACTATGAATTAAACCAGTCGTACCATGTCTATGTATATAACATATATAGATATGTTGACTTAAAGAGTGCATCTAGTCTGAAACTGGGACACACTGCTATCCTTCATCTGCATACACAGAATTTTTTAACATGTCTGATCTCCTCTCACCTTACATAATCTCCTGATATACTTCCCACATCAATTAAAAAATAAAACCTTCTGTGTTTTATATAGTATAAAAGAACTTGGGCTATAAGGCACAATCAGAGTTCAAATATGACATAATTTAATGTAATATCCCCATTATGCATATAATTTAATATTATATATTAAACACAGGATCTTACATAAAAGCCTGTGGAAATTAATCATTAATCATCTTCACAGCTTAATTTTATGCATGTGGGAAACTTGTTTGGATTTGTTATATGTTTATTGCTATAAAAGTAGATTGCCCTGGCATGCATTCAAATACAAGCATATATTTTCATCATTTAATATTCAAGACCTGGCTACGTACTTTGTGGATGCTACTAGTGTGGCTCTCCATGCTGCGCCATTAAACAAACATCCAAGTGGTAAGGAAGCAAGCAGGCATCACCAGAATGTGTCGTTTCTATTGCAGTTTCAGGTGTAATTATGGTCTGTGTACATGTGTACGTATTTACAGGATAACAAGCATTATGAGAACACGGACTATAATTTCCCAGTTTTTAGTGGAAAGTGTCCTTTATTCGAGGTTTGCTATACAGTCAAGCTCTCTGACAGAAGCTTAGACCTTAGTGAAGATAAGCTTCAGGGAAGTTGTACAGTAATTAGCAAGTACAAGAGCTAGTTCCACGGGGAATTCAGAAGTAAGAGCTTTCCTGCTGGGATAAATAGTGGCAGTATGGAAATCAGAATGTTTTGTTATAACACTTGATGCTATTACAATCAGTCCCTGCTGAATTCTCTCACATGGAAATGAAATTCTTTTGTGTAGTAACTGGGACAATTAAGAAATGTCTAATGTCACCATAGAAGCTTCAAGTAATTTTTTACATGAGAACTTTAAAAAAATTCTGAATTGCATTAAGAAACAGACACTGTTTCCCGATCATCCTAAGCAAGCAAAGTTCTCACATTTTTGTCTCTTGCACTGTGAATTAATATTCTAAACAAACTGGACATTTGTAATATGCAGCAAACAACTTGATGTCATTTCTTATTACTCTGGTCTATGGAGAGCCTATGGACAGGTATAATAAAAATATGCAGACTTGCCAGAAAGCCGGTATATTCTGCCCCTAGTCATATGCACGTCTTTGCTTACTCTGTATAATTAGTACACAAAAAGAAATTGTTGTCAGGTTTCTTATTCACTTGCTTTGCTGTAAATATCAGTTGGATCAACAAGTTGAATTAGGCTTTACACAAGAAAAGAAATAAAAGCACTAGTCTTTAAATGCAGAAGAATCATTCTGCAGCCATTCAACAGCCATTACACTCTACCTTGCAACAACCATGAAAAAGTCGATTTGGCAATACGAATGTGCTTTGCATAACCTATAAAGGACATACTAACAATTTCCTTCAATTAGCAAAGTTAAGTTGATAAACAGCAAGAGGCTGAAATTTCTTTTTAGGCCAAATGGAAATAATTGCAATTTGATTAGAGCTCTATCATAGTACAACTTCATTTTATGACACAAATGTAATTTGACCACATTTTTAATGGGAATACTCATTGGATAGGATGTCATGAACCATGCTAGTTTTTATCACTATTAGAAGATTACATTAGCATCTATACAAAAACAGAATGGTGAGACTTTTCTTCAAGCTCCTATTTCCCATCATGACAACTTTATTAACAAATTAAGAAGTTTTTTCAAGTGGAAATTAAAATTCCAGTTCTGACTACAAATTAAATCACTCTGTAATACAGTTTAACAACACAACACCATTTTTTGTGGCATATAGTCACCTAAAAATCAAGCAAATGGTCACATATGCACATGTTTGTGTGTGTTTCTATGTGTTCAGGCCCATGTGCACATACACATTATGGTGGATCAGAGGAAATGATTCCTTATTCCATCTTAACTCTGTGTAGACACTTGTCAGCATTGCAAAACACTTTCATTTTAGCAGAAATGAAAGCAAGGTTTGTGTCTGCTTCAGAGGAGTCCAACTCAGAACAGGCTTTGGAGACTTGGGTTCAGAAGCACGAGCAGAACAGTGTCGCTAACACTGTACTGATCTAAAGAAAATGTTGTCATCGAGTAAAGAATTTATGACTACACACAGCTTTTTGACTAGATCTATAGACATAATTGATTTCCTCAAATATGTAAAGTATTTAGAAAAAGAATGCAGCCTCTGATGAATCACAGCCAATGTGCTTCATCTAAACAATGTTACCTAAAAATAATAAATTAACTGGAGCCAGAAAGTGTCCACAACTGTCAGCTCAGTGTTCTTCCGAGTGATGAAGAAACCAATATTTCAGTTCAGAAGAACTACTGGTCCCCATCAGGAACAGACCCGTCTGGAGTGGGGAGAGGGGGCAGAGAGGGCCAAGGGGACTCCAGTGATGCCCTACCCCCGCCCCACCTGCGTTAGCACGCTTCATACCACTGCACAGCATTGCAAACATTACACTGCTGACAGTGTACCAGGAGTCTGTGTGTGGTGTCAGTCACGGTCAATGCACCAGGCTTGAACACTGCCATGCGAGAGGGGCTTTGTGGTTATACTTATTAGGGTAGGGAAGATTACCCGTGAACATGATATTTTCTTACTAAAAGAGGTGAATAGGAGAGAGAGGGGTGGGCAGGATGCCTGGGTTTCCTGATGATGATGTCGTCCTGCATGTTGTGCTAAAGCAGCAGTTTCCTTAGAATCCTTCTGCCATGGTGATGTACTCACAATGTCATAGCAATTTGGCTTTTTTCACAAGACATGTGTGTAGAATAATTTAGTAAGGCAAAACAAGACAACTTGTATAATAATCTGTCATATGAATGGCTCTGCTGCTTGCTGTACTAGCATAGGTTAACTCCAATGAGTTCTTGGTGGCTTTGATTGTTACCCTCTTTTTTATCACAACACCTTCCCTGACATCAGAGTGTCTGTTACACTTTACTTCACCTACATCCATAGATCTCTTTTCCCCCAAATTCACTGTTTCCATTACCTGTGCCCACATAACTTACCTTGCTTTGGCAGAAGGGAAAGAATATACAGCCTCCTCCTCATGAGGTAGTAAATGGTGCTTCAAAGATAAGCCAGGCAGCAAAGGCTTGTAAATAAGTGTCACTTCTGTCTTCGACAGCCCTCCATATGTGACATTTGCAATGCTTTTAGTGTCAATTGACCTGACCTGAGGAAAAGCTGTCAAGAAGCCTCTGCTGAATTGGAGCTCCTGAGGTTACCGCTTATGCCACTCTGCTTTTTCTTTTATAAATACTAAACCCTTCTTAGGCTTTATTAAGATGTTATATACACCATGGATGAACTCTCTAATGAATGATCATCAAAAGATGAACACATCTTTGCTTAAAAGGCAACTATGCAAGACTAAACTAAAGCAGTAATGCTGCAGAGCAAACTTTGGGATGACTATATTTCTAACAGAGCATTTGCTTACACAGATGTAATGAAACACTGACCAGGAACTTCTACAGAAACAGAACAGTGACAGCTACTGAAACAGCTCTGTAGCCAGCAGTTTCTACGGGGCATACGCACAGCATTTCTGTCAGCAGGGTGAGGCAGGCAGATCCTTACAGAGGAAAAGCTTACATCCATCCTTTGGAAGTAGGCAAGGGAAATGCTATATTCAATGCTACATAACAAATTAAAAGACTGATTTCAAACATTATTTTCTACCTATAACCCTTTTTGGGTTTTATTTATCAGACGTTTCATCTATGATGAGGTATAAAATAAAGACATGTACAAATAATTATCTTGATGGAAGTAAAATAACACAAGAAAAATACAAGAAAAACATACCTTTATCAGTGTTCTCTTGTAAATTGGTCATAAACTCAAAAATATTAATCCCTTACAAGGTATATCCAGGAGTCTACCATTTTTCATAAATACCACATCTCTCAAGTTTAAGCTTGTGTGGTTTGTGATGAAGTCCAGAGGTCAGTCACTTTCCAGACTGATGGTCAGTAGAGCAGGACTTGTGCACAAAGGAATGGGGAAAAGTTCCTGAAGCTCTTTGTCACTGTCAGAGCTTAGTGACATGTAATTGTGTCAGCTTGAGCTCCACAAGCACCACCTAAGTCTGTGCATATTTGAGTTGAAAACTCAAGGAGAGGAAAAAAGAAAACATTTTTTAAAACCTCCCAAACCAACACTTCCGTTCTACTTTCATTAACACATATTTCTGAAGGGGTAAACAATAAATCAATATGCCCAAATTGCTGACGCACTCTGTAAGGGAGTACTAAAATCTGCTGTTCATTTTTAGAGGCTGAACAGTTGCACTATGAGTTTTAGAAAGCAGTGTCAGTCTGAGCCCCAGGAGCTCCCCTGGACCCCCAGAGCTCACGACAATGCCTGGATTGTGCTCAAAGTTGTGAAACTGGATCCAGCGTGAAACTCAGGGTCATGCACTGGAAAGTGACATTTCCCTCATATTCCCAAAGGGAAAACAGACACATCTGGTGTTCATAAGCGAAGTGGTTTATTACCCTTTCTATTTATACATACAAGTTGCTACGCATATAAACATGAAATCATGGCATCATAGAATAATCCAGATGGGAAGGCAGCTCAGGAGGTCTCAGTCGAGACTCCTGCTCAAAGAAGTGCCAGCTTCAGATCAGACCAGGTTGCTCAGGGCTTTATCTTCTAAAGATGGAGACTACACAACCTATATACCTATATAACTAAAAGAAATATAATACAGATTTTTGCATCTGTGTGTGTGTGTGTATATATAAGACTATATTCCATTGATATCTAGAGGTAAAAAAGCAGCTGATCATGTTCAAAAAGGTTTGGATATCAGGTAGTAGGGGATAGATACTAGACAGGGCTGTCATCTAAAACTAAAATTCATTGTAAAAGAGGCAATTAAAGGTCAGGTTTGTTTCCTCATGCCACAGATAAAACCGTGCCCTTAAAATAAACTTAAATACAATACACAAATGTTAAATCTATTTGACTTCTGATGGCACTATGCTCCTGATGAGAAAATAACTTTAAAGTCAAGATCTTTGAAATGTAATGGTATGAGCTCAAAGGCATTGATACCAAAACTGATGCTTAATTGCTGCATTTCTCTAACTCTTCACTGCCAACTTCGACAAACATGCAAATTTACTGTTTCATTTTTGGGGGCCGTGATCATGCGATGCAGTGGTATTTCTACTGGTATGCTTGAATGTTTGGTCTTTCCAATTTGCTCCTGTGAGATTCCAAAAATAGCAAAGCTGCAGTGGTGTTAGAGACCTCTATTTCTCTCACTGCACGTAGTTTATGAATGGTACGTACTTTAATATGTGAAAACCACCACTCTTCTGTCCATGGAACTGAATCTCTAGACTGTAATAGATATACTGAAATACATGTAGGTGCAACACAATTATGTATATGATCTTCCTATCAATACTAGAGGCAGAACCTTGGTTCATGCCAACCATTATTCTTATATTTTTACCATCTGTGGTGGAAACAGGAGTCTGCTTTTTCTAAATTAAGTATAAAGGTTTGAAAATCGGTGCATTTTTCCACTTCTAAAAGATTGTGTCTGAGATACATTAATTTGTTTTCTTTCACAGTCCCAGATGACTCCAAAGGTAAACCATTCACACTCTACAGATCTGTTCAACATAGAATAAATGGTGGGGAGGTAGCAGTTGGTTTGGGGTTTTTTTTTTGCTTTCCACATTTTAGCTATATTTTAAGATTCTTAGACATCAAAATTTTAAATAATATGTCAAACGCTGACATGGTTAATGGTGATCCTTGGTATTAGAATTTGATTTATCACTTGATGTTAGCACAACATCAACAGTTAAAATACTAAAAATAAAATACCAAAATTAAAAATTACATGTCTTATGTTGATCATGTCTGTAAGGTAAATAGTCACTGTTGTCACAGTTTTATTAAAATCATGTAGGATTTGTGCAATTTCCTTTGCACAAGCCTTTTAGAGCTAATTATGAACATTTCTAAGGCTTTGTAAGGTCCTTCCACCAAATAAAGAAATCTAACCACACCACCAGAAAACATCCCATAGGCTAGAGCTAAATCCTTGCTAGGTGCACTTAAGTTTTAACTCAGAATAGAATGGATACTGATTTATTCTAAATAATTTTTCTATTCCTAAAAATTTTGACTCCACGTCCATGATGAGGTATTACTGTAATTAATAAAAACACCACAATAGTTATGCTAAAAAGGTCTCACTCATTGTGAATCAAGCAGTAAAGGGAATGGGCCATGAATTTGCATGCGAGTCAGTAGCTAGGCATTTTATTTGTGTGTAACAATTATTCAGTTTCAAAATAATCTGAAAACTTCTACCCAAGACTAACTGCTCAAACAAGAACACAAGGTGATTGATTACCCTGTAAAAATAACTTAGTGATTAATCATTTCAGCAAAAGTTAACTTTGTTGTTATAAGTGTTATACCTTCGGCCTTCTCTCAAGCTCTAACAAAGATGGGTTTTGCCCTGCTGCAAAACTCTACTGCTCTCTGAAGGTTAACCAGCACTGGACAGTAAGTAGGTGAGAAATTAATTCATCCTTGGCGTTCTGCCGGAAAACACTTGGAACTGCTGTCTTTTGTGGTAAAAGAACTCAAATCAAGTGGGCCTACATGACTTCAGCCATAGCAGCATGCCAAAGGAAGAACAAATCTTTGAAAAAAGGACAGTCCCAGGCTACAGGGCAGAAGCAGGGTGGTTGACCATAAATTTGTATTTAAATTCATACCAGAGACCAACAAGTAGGCCGAGAATGAAAGCTTTGTTGTCTTTCTCCTTCTTTAGTGAAAGACTACCTTTACATAAGACTCCAACCAGTTTTGAGGACTAATACAGAATTCCAACCTTAAGGAAAAGCCGAAAGGTAACAGGCCTGACATCTTCATCAAACAAGCTGTAACTTCCTAATCAGCTGTGGACAGCAAAATCCGACCAGATTGAGAATGCAATGATGAGATGACCAGAAAATGTGGGCCTAAAGACCTAGTTGTCAGTTACAGTTATTAATGGAAAACTTGTTGTTCAGTCTGGAGGGCTCCTGTTACTTCTGCCAGCTTGTCAGCTGATGAAACCAAACTTTCTTAATCATCTCAATCTTGTCTCGGTATGTCCAATTCACTCTTTTTTTGTGCTCTGATCTTGGTCAAACTCTGGCTGAAGGACTGAGGCGGAAGGATCTGAGCCTACAGATCAGCAGGCTGTGTTTCAGCTGCCCCATATGAGCTATCCTTGCCCCCAGGTACTCACTGTTTGGAAGAACAAAGTTGCATAAGACATTGTCATGCTGTGGCATGCTACAGACCCTTAGGAAGAGGAGCTACTGCCCACAGCCACTCAGTCAGATGCTCCCGGGGCAAAGTGGCTCAAGACCAGCCTCATCCACTCCTTAGAAACCACTTGTAAGACAACAGTGCCTGCATATAAAGTGTTGCTGAACTTACTCAATAGGTCTAGTCTGTCTCTGAAAAGTGCCCCTCATTATGATTAACTGGGTGGGGATAACCCATGAAAAAATACAAACCTTTCTTAACACCTGCATGGCTTTTTAAAAGGCAATAAAAGTGTGCATCAATTACTTCGTGTAGTGATGAGCAGAACAGTGTCTGCAAGCTTTCTCCTGGGAGACAAGCTGTTAAGAAGAAATTGTGTAAATGCTTGGACCCAAGGATGCTATTCACTGAGACTACATCTGCCATTTTTGCTCCAGTGTGGCCTACTCTGTGTCTTAAGCAATGCAGTCTTCTACTCCTTTCTCTCTCAGCAAAGGCGCAAAAAATACGGAAGGCTACGTAGGGATGTGCTAAAAAAATATGATCCAAGGTATACCTCTTATTTAGTCTGGGTTTCCAGGCTGTTGGCACCTGTAATGGAAACAAAGCTGTGGGCAATGGGAGTCTTTTCTCTGTCCTCCTGTCCCACTGCTGGCAGCAGCCTCACTCTGCTGGGTCCCATCATGCTGACATCTCTGAAAGGTGACAGTTCTCCTGGCTGGTGTAAAAAGGTTTTATCTCCAAGCAATAAAGGGTAGTCTCAGTTTTGTTTTGACTTCAAATCCTAAAAATGTGAATCAACTATGTGACTTCACAGCACAATAAAATTCTTAAAATACATACCATGATTTAGACAAGCAAGCTGGTTAGCAAAGACAATTCCTAACATGAACAATGCAGGTTAAATGGTGGTTTTATCAATGTCATGTATCATACGCACTATGCTTGGATTCAAAATGGGGCAGGAAACTTTTAGGGAACAAATGAGGACAAAAAGAGGCATTTTCCACCTAAGCACTTGGCTTGACATTTGTATTTCAGAGTGAACACTGAATTTCTTTTCAGGGATAAAACATCTCATATACTGCAGCTGATTCAATATTTGAAAGAGAGGTTGATGTCTGAAGATATAAAGACATAAAAAATTCAACTTATTAAAATATTTAAGAAAAAAGGTTATTTCATAACACATCTTTTGTAGCAAAAATGTTAAAAATAAAATGTCCAGTGTTGAGTCAAAAAAATCAGATATTGATGATTGGAACAATGATCCTTAAAATAAATACTAAGCAATTCTACTTCAATAATTAAAACAAAAACATCCCAAAGTCTTTCTGCTGTTATGTTCTAGCTTTTATAAATCCCATCTCCTCAGCAGCTAATTAGTGTTTCTTGTTCCACAAGTGTTTTAAGCACTTGCTGAATATTGTCTCACGTAGCCTTTAAAACCTTCACAACTTACTGATGATTAAAGATTGAAGTTGCCTCTTTATTTTTTATTTCCAGGTCACTGGAATTGGCTGGTTTTGACTCAATTTATGTCACAGCCCCAACTTGCAGACTACATCTAGCCAGAACTGCTACAGGTATCACCTCCTACATATAGATGTGAAAGCTCTGACACTGATCTGGGAAAACTTTTCAGATCACAGCAGTAAATAATTTGCCTATAAGCCATGAGTTAGTAGATTTGCTATACTGGTGTTTCTCCAAACTTTTTCTCTCCATCATGAGAACGAGGATGTTTCTTCCAAACTCTAACCACCTGTTCAGTCACATGGCAGAATAGAAACTGTTTTCTCTTAGTAACTTTCTCTGCAAACCGCATTTGGTGCAGATGGTAAGATATTCACTGTAAAACCTGGTGGCAACTTTTATGTTGTAAAGGGATACACTGTATTTTTCCAGTAGAAACCAGCAGAAGTATGTGGCGGAGTGGTGACAGTAATTGCTTTCAGCTCTAATTGCTTCTTTGTGTGACTTCTAATTGCTGTGCCTAGCTAGAACACTACAGGCTGCCTGGCTTTACCTGAAAGAATATAGGCAATGAGGTGCTATTGGTTTGTTCTGATACACTTCTCTTCCACCATAAGATGGCAGGCATAGTACATAAACTTTCAATAACATACTAAAACTTACAATTATTAGAACAATATATATACGATGTTCATTACTGTTCTTACTGCATGAACCAGAAAAAAATGGTCTCACGGTACTATTATCTGTGACTGCATTCACGGTATGCTATTAGTTCATCATTACCGCTCTTTCAAAACAACATGACTTGGCAAGAAAAAAAATTAATAAACATTTGATCAGGCATAAAATGACTGTATTTTTGGTTAAAGTGCAGAACAATAGCATAGCATAGGTATGGTATAGCTTTTGTTTTTA
This sequence comes from Pterocles gutturalis, assembly GCF_000699245.1. Taxonomy (NCBI): domain Eukaryota; kingdom Metazoa; phylum Chordata; class Aves; order Pterocliformes; family Pteroclidae; genus Pterocles; species Pterocles gutturalis. The sequence continues at coordinate 91,683 of NW_010100509.1, read as the reverse complement.
TTCAGCTATTTAGTATGCTGTAGGTATAAATGAGAGACTTAAACCAAGCATCAAAATTGAACCTTTCAGACGTTAATGTGATGATAGCTATGTTATTATGAGCCTAATGATTCCTAGTGCACACAAGAATACATAGGTGTCATGCTGGGAAACCAATGATCTGGCTCTCATTCTGACTGCAGGCAAAGAATATCTCATCAAAGCTATAGATTTCATGAGTCTGTTCCCAAATTTAAAACCCTTAAGGAAATGGCTTTCATGGTTCAACAGTTTTAAAGGGTTGCTCTTACTTGGCTTTGTAACAAGGAAATTAATAGTTCTTCCAAAACAAATCAGAATTATGCCATAGCTGCACGCATTTTCATGTTGTTGCCTTCAGCATTTTACTTCTCCAGATAACATCACTGCAGAATCCACACTGAATTCACCATGGGGAAACATTTATTACCTGCTACGATTTTGCACTATAGCCTTAGATAGGTGATAGAAGTAATTTACTCATTGCTATGTAAAAACTGTTTTCTTTAGGTCATGTGAAATAGAGTCAGTTTCTAATCAACCTTCACTTTTTACAGAGTAAAACCTATCCAGACTAATGTCAGGGAGAGTTACTTTCTGTAGCGTGATGCAGAGCAAGCAACCAAGAAGTAGATGGCTTATGGGACTGCGATAACAAAGAAGTACTGAAGTGATATACTTCGCTGTCAGTGCAGTTTTTTTTCCATTAAAAATTCTGACCATGCAAATATTGAAGCTCCTGAGAAGAAATAATGTTATTTAATCATTTTCTTAATTTAAAGGTATACAAATGCTTTCTAATGAACAGAAAATGATTACTGTGTTAGGATTAGCTGTTTATGTCACATTTCGTGCATATAATGCATTAGAGCTAGTGTTGTTGGGAGAAAAATGAGCACCAAATGTCCAGTGTAGCAACACACTTCAATATATCATTAACAAAATAACAAGAATTTTCATTTTAACCAGTAAGAAGTTACACATATACTGGGATTAAAATATATATAAAAATATATGTTTCCTTTTGTGTAGAACCCTTATGATTACACATTTTAGATCCAACTATCTCAATGCCTTTGGAGCTGCAAACAGGAGATTAACAAGATCTGTGTCAAAAGTAGCTTTGCCTTTTTTGCTCATGCCAATCATTTGGAGTCCTATCTTTAAAGTGAGAATGTAGCATTCAGAATAAGGATCCTTATATTTGGTAATATTCCAAGGAAATTCCTTTTAACTAAGGGCAGACTATCACACTTCTTTCTACAATACAACATAAAACACACTCCCCTAAATCAGAAATGTTACTCTGTAAGTGATTGACAAGAACTTCCACAACTCAAATTGCTGACCCCCATACGAGGGAGTGGTGAAAAAGCTTAACAGGGAGTGGAAAGGTCAGACATAATTTTCTAAGAACAAAAATTATAGTAACAGACAATATTTCTCTTATCTGAGGGTGAAGCAATTGTAATAGAAAACACAGTGTTGAAGTCCACAAAAATCCTTGATAGCCCACTGTTCCACTGGAGCAAGCATAGAGGACTGAACAAAAACTAATAGTAATTGATCATAAGCTGTACATAACGCCGTAAATTTGCTTTAATGTGAAGAAAATGACAGTTTCTTTGCAAACATGGAAAACATAACTATCCCTTAAGGCACCCTAAAATAGCTATCTCTAGCACAAACAAGAAAACCATAATTCCCAACTGGGGACCACCACCACTACCATGCATGGGAGAGGTGGAGTGGCAAACAAATACTTCTCCATCTAGACTTTCAGAGAAGCATATTGAATAACTGCATAGAGGGAGAGAGAATTAAATAAAAATTATAACTTGCTGCTCCAGCACACATACATAGGAGTGCCTGTGTATATGTACATACAAGGAATATACTGCTCTATAAAAACGGCTATAACCAGCTCAATTAAAGCTGCCTAAGCTTTTGCTCATCCCATCTCTAAGTCCGCCCTTAAGCATCTTCATATAAGCTTTGAGCTTCATCCTACAGTAGCTAGGCTCCTTTCAGTATCTAAGCTGGCTTGTGTTTGACTGCAGCATGGACACACCTTTAATAAAAGCCACACTATTCTGCATAAGGTTTTCAACTTAGCTGTGATGAAGAGTAACACTCAGAAGCATAATGTCATAGTCATGTCTGGGGCCCCCAACATATGAAAGACATGAACCTGTTGGAGCAAGTTCAGAGGAGCGCCATGAAGATGGTCAGAGGGCTGGAGCTCCTCCCCTATGAGGACAGGCTGAGAGAGTTGGGGTTGTTCAGCCTGGAGAAAAGAAGGCTCCAAGGAGACCTAATAGCAGCCTTCCAGGACTACAGGAGAGATGGGGAGGCACTCTGTATCAGGAGTGTAGTGAGAGGACAAGGGGTAATGGTTACAAGCTGAAAAAAGGTAGATTTAGATTTAGATTAGAAATAAATATTTTCCTGTGAGGGTGGTGAGACACTGGAACAGGTTGCCCAGAGAAGCTGTGGATGCCCCATCCCTGGAGGTGTTCAAGGCCAGGCTGGATGAGGCTTTGAGCAACCTGGGCTGGTGGGAGGTGTCCCTGCCCATGGCAGGGGGGTTGGAACTCGATGATCTTTAAGGTCCCTTCCTACCCAAACTATTGTATGATTCTATGATTCTATGCAGGTCCTTGGCAGCCATCTGCTTTACCCAGTGCACTGTATCTAAAAAACCTCCAGACACTAAGAAAAAATGTATGATAAAAATGAAATTCATACTGGTAGTATGAAAACTCAAGAATATATAAAAAAAATTAATTCAGTTCCAAATTTTAATTAGATCAGAATCGAGATAAAGGAAACAAAGTCACCTATTTTGTATAGACTTTACTTGGTCTTTATCAGTTAGCCCCCCCCCCCCATTTAGTAGAAATGTCTACATACGACCCATTAAATAGGTCTCCTCCATTTTTCTGGAAGGGATGAAGTTAGCATTTTAGCATTTTGATTCCAACGCATTTGTCTCAATTCATTTCAAACACAGCTGATTATGATAACAGTGCTGGTTATTATTATCTTGCAGTGAAAATCACTAAATTCTGGAATCTGAATTTTGAATTAAATAACTTAACCAAGGGACAGTTTTCTGTTTCCCAGCTCTGACTGTAGACTTCTGGTGACATATGCTGGATTTCTGAAAAACGAGTTACTTAAAAGTATGATTCAAAGTAATTATAATTTCATGTTAAATTTTTAAGAATTTAGAAAAGATACAGAAATACTCCTTTTAAGGTCATCAGCATTATGCATCAAATAGAAGCTTCTGTGTCCTTCAACGTCTGAACCATTATTCTCACTCAGGTGTTTGAGAGTCAAGTAATGTATTTTCATACAAAACCTGAACACCGAATAACCATCTTTCTCCTCTTATGCATCCGTACAGTCCCAGGCTGTCACAGCTCAGACTCAGAGCAAAAGGACAAATCTGCTGCCATGGACTGAATGGAAATACATTCTTTTGCACAAATGAGAGCCTATCTGCTAATTTCAGACAGGATAATTTGGGTGAATAAACCCAAACACGAAGTGCACTGGGGGTGGGGCCAGGCAGAGAGGCCAAGACACGGCCCTAATCCATCCCATCTGAAACTCCCCCTGCCATTAATCTACCTTTGCGTAAGCCCTGCATGAAACCTCATTCTCTCATCTTTTCTTGCAAGTTACTTGTTCTGTCCTTCAAAATTCAGAGGCCTTTCAGCCCTCTCCAATGGCAACCCTGCCTCTTCTTCAGATTCTGTGGAATACTAAGCTCTGAGAACTGACCTTGGCCTTCCGGGTCAGCCTGAAAAAAAGGAAGAATGTTCACTTCATTCTCATCTCCCCTGTGATCCTACACAATACTGTGCAGAGCATGGTCCATAAGGTCCTGCATGGTAAATCTGTGCTTTGTCTTTCCTGAATATGTCTCTTCCACTGCAGTGAAGTCAAAATCATATTCCCCCTCCTTTCTGAGATGGCTACAGTGGGTGATCTGCACCAAATGGACCAATGCTGAATTTATTTTATATGCTAATTTACATGATAGCTGCATTTGTTAAAATGAGATCTAGTGTTATTAAACTCCTGTAGAGTAATTGTGATTGAAATTTGTCCACGAGCTACACATATTTGAACCTCATGAACCAGAAAAGAATTTATAAAAGATATTGCTTAAGCACAGGCATGTTGTTTTTAAAATATGTGAAACTATAATTCATACAGACAGGATAAAATTGAGGATGAATACTATTTACAATCTGATTTAACACTCAATATAGAGAGTAACAGTAAAAATATGGAAGAGTGGGAAAAGAGGTGAACTTTTTCAACTGAAGATTTATTTCTCTTAGAGCAAGATAAACTTCACTCATAGGACTTCAGTGAGTGTTGCCCTAATCCTAAAACAGAATCAAGTAAGATTTTTGGTTTCTTCACTGCAACTTGTGAAACTATCGGGCTATAAACTTACATCTGAGTTTCTTGTACTAACTTTCCCATTTACTGTCCTGCACAGGGTAAAAAGCAGAGGTAAAACAGAAATCACAATTACAAGTACAGGAAGAAGGGATTCTTGTTTTAGATTTTCACTACTCACTTAAAGGTCTAATGACACAGCAAGAAGCTATGCTATTCTGTTGCAATGGAAAGACTGGTATGAAGGAATTGGACCTCACTAGGATGGCCTAATCAAGACAAAAGCTTGACATTCATTAAAAGACAATGATCATGTGAAGATGGAAAAGGTTCACATGGAAGAAAATGATAATGTGACATGAAACCAATTAAAAATTGCATGAGGTACAAACATGTAAAACTAATTCCTTATGAAAACACACTGTACATATAAAAAAATCCTTGCCTCAACCCAGTCCTCAACAACATTTATTTTAATCATGGATCTGAAGACATTTCAGAACTCATTTAGTAGAGCATATTTATCTAACTTTTAAGAACCGAACCTCTTGCTCAGAAATACCAAAATATCTATGAGCTATAACTATCCTTTAAGGATAACATTGCTTTGTGAAGTAAAAAAAAAAAAAAAATTGACCTGTTTGCTTAGTAAATGTTATTAGAGATGAATAACCCATCAGCTTTCTATACTGTGTTCAAAAAGCTTTTATAATTTTATTGGTATGGTCCTCAGTTCTGATAATTCAGCTTTTAATGCAATCAAGAATATCACCAGGAGCTACTTAATTAATTCCCCACTGCAGCACGAATTTAATTTTCAGTGACTTTATTGAGAACTTTTTTTGTTAGCTTTACAATGAGAAACTATAATCACTGTTACACAACCTGCAAATATTTCAAACAAGACAGCAATCTCTTATTTTTTTGATTTTTTCTGTTCCAAGTTCAGCTCCTGAGATGGATTTTCTGCCCCAGCTTCATTTTCATCTTCCTGTAAAAGAAAATGAAAACTCAAACATTAATCAACTTATTGAAGAAGTACACTTTTTCTACTTATGCATATATATAGAATTCTGTACAGACTTTTGTCATCTTTTGTCTGACCAATAAGGATAAAAATGACGAGAACACTCAAAATTTAAACAAGTTGATCACCTACATTTATAGTAGAAGCATAATTTAATAAGTATATATTTCACCAAACAATTTACTCGTTGGTTACATAAAGAAATAACTAAACCATACATGGACAACAAGATATTCAAACATCTGTAGCAGACAGTATGACACACCTTTCCTTTGTTCTTGACCAGAGATTTTCACTAAATTACTTTTGAATGCAAGAAGTTTCATCACTGTTCTAAAAATTACTTCTGAAAAGCATCTGCTATTGAAAAATGTTTCATTTTTTTGAGACCAGATACGTTTACTTCACCATTTGATAAAAGACAATAAATTCAACTTCAGAGACACTTCATGTGCTGCAGCATCGTATTTTTGTCCCATCTAGCATATTTTCTTGACAGGTCTGCCAATTTTCCAATTACTTGTACCACCATATGTTATCTGAAGATCAGTCAGGTCTAAAATAGGAAACATGAGCATGTCAGGCAGCAGCATGCTTACAATATTCTACAGCTTCAGCACCAAGAGTAGGGCTCATAATTCACTATGGGTTCCTCTGGATCTCACTGAAAAAATGAAATTACATCATAATGACCATTTCCATAGGAATGGATACTATTCTGTGTCCGGTACAAAATCATGACCTCCAACATATAAATTATGGAAGACACCCAGAACAGGCTGTTTTGTAAGGATAATTATAATAAAGATTTAGAGTTACAAAACATATAGGAAGATCAGAGGGGCAGCAAAAAATACAATAGCAATGGAAAATCTCATTAAAAAAAATATGGTTACACAACGCTAAAATGAAATTGAAAAGCTAGTTGTTCTATTAAAGAGACATACACTCCAAACCATTCTGCTTCTAAGTTGTCTCCCCTTCTGGGAATAGGCTAGGCACTGAGAAATATTTACATGTCTGACCACTAAAGGCTAAATGCTTTTTTTCTTATCTTTCTGGACTGTCATCTTTTCAATTACCTTTAAAACATACAGTGAGCCCTGTAGCTCTTTTAGTTCAGGTGAGGAAACGTGTCTGCATGTGTGTGAAACCAAAGATTGTTGATCCATTGAAAAAAAAAATGTAGCATATATTCAAGAGAGTGTAATGTATAGCACACATACAAAGGTCAAACTTTTAAAGAAAATAAAGGCATAGCAGAACAGCAAACAATAAAGGAGAAGTGTTCAACTAAGTTTAGATGTACTGCTTACAGGCAAGAAAGAACATCACTGAATAAAAAAAGGCACCCACTGAAACTTTTGGCTCCTGTAGAAAAACAGCCAGGTTCTTTCATGAAGGACTCATCAATAAAAGAACAGCAAATCTGCATCTTTCTGAAGGTCCATACCTGCAGGAGTTGCATCCCTCCTGACCTCAATGCCAACTAATCCACCTTCCAAGCACAACACCTGCCATTATCCCCGTGTTCTGACTTGTGCTCCCTCATACGGGAAATATAAACACTACAGAGTCATTCTTTTGCCAGAACACTTGACATATTGTTTAGGGGTTCTTCTCATAGTAGAGGGAGCATACAGAAATTTCAGAGACTACAGAAAAAGGAGCTGGGCCACACCTTCACTAAGCACTACAGGGGGGTGAAGCAGTATTAGGCTTGATACTGAACACCAGCTTCCTGAGCCTATTTTTTGTGGACAAGAAGGTTTTATCCAGTGAAAGAGGTTTAGCAACAGAATCTTCTGGTTTTGTGTAGACTTGAAATGTTTTAACTCTGTGCTCATAAGGTCATGCTTGCTCTCTGGCAGATTTCCTAAGTTGCAGCAGCAGCTGCAGTATCAGTTTTTTCTGAGATGCAGAAATGATGGCTGAGTGGCTATGGCACGTCCAGAATTTGCTGTGTGAATACTCAAGGTGGAAGCATCTGCTCTGGGATATTTTGCAGCACCAAGACTCTTTCCTTTGTTCATCTCCTGTTGCTTCAACCAGAAGAAACATATCCAAATAGGTAAAATCTACCGGGAGAGTATAAATTGGACTTACATGGGCAGATTCCCACACACAAATCATCAAGATCCCTGACTGATATTTTGTTATTTTTTGTTATTTTGATATTTTTAACCACAAAAGCTTTTTGAATGGTATTGTATTAAACCATGCTCCACATAGCACATCTTAATTTTGTAGAAGTGCTTTCACTCCATCTCTGTTTTCCAAGAACAGAAACTCACATTTCATCTTGAAACAGAAATCCAAGTTTAGTATCTCCGAACATGAGTGACTGCTGTGCAGAGTAATGATGATTGATCTTTCTCATTGTACGAATTCTCAAGGACAGAAAACTTTTTCTTTGTCAGCTATGTCTTCAGCCAGATCAGTTCCCCGACCCATGCACTGCCACATGAAGACCAGTGCCAGCACAGAAAAAGATTGGTGGGGGGCACTAGAAACCACCAGTTCTGGAACCCATACAGCTTTCTGCCAGGAAAAAAAGTGACAGTAGTGGCCTGAGAATGGCAAACTTACTAATGATTGAAAATTATCATAAAATTTTGAGACTTAAACTTCTATAAATTATAAAAAGTACAATATCACTGCCAGTATACTTGGGAAAGATTTGAACTGGCAATTTAGAGCATACATATTAACCATACTCCAAGATGTGAAGACTCACTCTTCTTTCAGCTTTCTGACAAGGCAAAATTTCTATGCAATATTTATGTTTTCTTTTTTAAAAGCCCAAAGGGCTTCCCAATGACTGCACATAGAATACTGGATTGGTTGGAGCTTCTAATGTCATTAATAATGTTTGAATTTTCAGCTAAATAGCTCATATAGCCTAATTATCAATAAATTATGCCACAAAGACTGCAGATTAAACATATTTAACATATTTATTTTACTAATTACCACCTATCATTATCTTCATTATAATGCTTTTACATTTTATGGAAAGCAAAGGAAAACCTTTTATTTTCATGTTATCTATTAAAAAACAGTCCATCATGGCAGTGTGTAAAGTTGCCATTACCAGTGGCTACACAGCAGATGAAATACTGAATACCAGTTTCTGTTTCACAGAAATTCAGTTCACATTATTTCTATTAATAACTCACATGTCTATTTTATGTTATTATTGCTTTTTCTTCCAGCCACCTATGACTCTGCTGTCTAGTGCTTTGTGTCCTAAAAATTCTAAAACAGAGAACAGTCATTTTGATGTTAAAATGTTCAACGATCAAAGTAGTTTTTGCCAGCAGATGTCACAAATCAAACTACTCTCGTATCTCCTCTGACTACAGACAACCATAGACTTGAATACTATACAGTGAATTTTGAACACACTCACCTAAAAGATGCCACAGATTGGGTGACTTGTAAGAGTAGCAAAGGGGAGTGAATCCCTCAAGACTGTAGTACTACTCTGACTGAAAAAGTGCATTTAACAGCCCAAAGATTATATTCATGTTGAAATGAATGAAGTTTAGTAGTCTGGAATTGTTGTTCTTTCAGATTTACAAAACCAACAATGATAAGTAAAGTACAAAGGCTTTATAACATGCTGTTAAACCCAACACCCTAAACTGAAATGTCAGTTCAGGAGCTCCTTAAACCACTGATGACCAGACACCCCAACAGCGTCCTGATGATGCTGATGGACTGATGGGCCTTCCACATCATCTTGTTTCCCACAGCCTTCCCCAGGCATCCCTCCTTTTTCCTTGATGGAAACAAGGTATTGGATTAAAGAGTCCTTTACATGTCCTATGGATGTCTTCAAACATCCTACGGACATCTGTTCATTCAAACTACTTAGTCTACACTTGGTAGCTCAGTACCAATGGGTCACAGTAACAGAACAGGGCCAAGAATTTAAAACTGAGACTCCACAATCTCCCACCTAAATAAATGTTGTGAATTATTATTAAAAGAATTGAGCACTCAATAGGTCTGCTGAAGTTAATGGGAATACTTTGATATTTAGATGTCTTCAGGTGCCAAAAACTAAAGGTAAGATGACAACTTTTAAGATCCTACTTCTGCAAATTTTGATCTGACAGTTGAGAGAGACTGTCATATAACTTAATCCCCTTTGAAAGTATGTTTAAGGTCAACTACAAATGGTGCCCTGCAGAGAGAACAATGGGTCCCATGTGGAAAGTTAATTTTGTAGTAATTATTCCAGAATATTCCCCTGTAGATAAATTCTGGCATGAAAGATAGAAAAAAGCCTAGAAATAGTGGTTTGGGTTTCTCTTTCTCTTTTCCCCCCTCCAACGGATTTCATTCAAAATTTCTGAGAATTTCTTTTTATTCCACTGGTTAATGATATGAAATCTGGAAGATGTCAGTGAATTAGACAACTCTCAACTCTACAGGAAACTTGATACTACTCTGTATGTAGAACAGATCACACCTCAAATAACTGTGCTAGGAAATGCACCAATTCACAGATTTGTGTGTTACACCACACCTGCAATTTCTAAAGTTGCATTACAAAGGTATACTCAATAAAACAAACTTGCTGTTGTGTGCTTTGCAGACTGTAACCCATACTCTAACCAGCTATATATTACAGTACGACATAAACGAACATCTGAATAATAAGAAAGTATGCAAACCCTCAAAATATCCTACTATAATGATGCATGACTAAGGGGTTCTCTATCCTATCACATCATCTAGAAATATAATCTCAAAAAAATATGACTCATATACTAAGCTCCAGTGAGGGTGTCGATTTCATCTCCTGCCTCACAGATTTTAGCCAGCATAACACCGGTTGGAAGCAGGTACAAATACTTCTAATACTCCTCAAAAATATATCAGGAAAAAGGGACTTCAGAAACTGGAAGAGCTTTTCTTTAAGTCTATCCTTCCAATGTCACAGGCCAAATTGGGAAGAAAAAGAGTTTTGGGGCTAAAAATTGGGAGTTCAATCAGTGTCTCCGTTAAATAAGCAAAAGGTAAGCATCCAGCACTAAAATTCAAGTTATTTTTCTTCCAAAGCCTATACTATCTTCTTCAAATGTATCACTGTCAGCCCTTATAATGAAGAGTGGTGCAAAAATACAGAGTACCAGTGGAACAGTTCTTTACCAATGGATATTAGAAGCAAACATAAATTTCTTGTGATAGATGACGGTTTTCTGTCACTGTAGCTCTGCAGTGATAAGGCAGCTGTTTGTTTCCCAAGAAAAGCAGACCCTTGCTACATGGATCATTTTCATAGTGACAGCCTTGACAAGTTTGACATTTGCTTCACGAAGTACTCTGAAGCAGCCATCAAGAAAATGTCCCCTCTGGGACCACTGGCGAGCTGACAGTCGTACTTTTTAATGCGCATCTCCATTAATTCTTACTGTCAAAGCCCACCAAATTCCTACAACGAAATCTCTGCTGATCTGGTACACTAAAATATGGAGTCTATGAATGAACTAACCATTATAATGTTATTAAACATGACATCAATTATCTGGAAGCAGCTCTCCACCCCATTTTGTTCAGTAAAAAGAGCAACTGTTGGGTTTCGTTCACCGATGCAGTACATGGCAGCGTGCTCTAGGTGGCAATGCAAGACTAGGAGAACTATTTTTGTAAAAAAAGGTCCCAAATTTTCCTACTTCAAAAAAAAAAAAAAAAAAAAAAAAAAAAAAAAAAAAAGCTCCTCTTAAGAAGCTACAAGCAGCTGCATGTTTATCACAAACACTTTCCTTTAACTTGCACTGGTACAAGAACTTTAAGTCCTCTTGAAATGTTTGCCAGTGTTCTGTATTTTCTATTTCCTTGTTTCTAATTCTGATTATACAGATAAATGTACCATCGCAAGAGCCCTTACAGTAAAATTTCATTTAATGCTTAGTACAGAAGTGGAATTTCATGCCAGATTTCAAATCTTCCATCTGTTTCTCTCCTTTTTAGGAGGCAACCATTCCACTGAGTGGCCCTTTTGGCTGACTGCCACTACAGTTGGG